>NC_060176.1:2520531-2571732 GCF_021184085.1 Oncorhynchus gorbuscha | reverse complement strand
CTCCCCAGCCATATACCTCTCCCCAGTCATATACCTATCCCCAGCCATATACCTCTCCCCCAGTCATATACCTCCCCAGCCATATACCTCTCCCCAGTCATATACCTATCCCCAGCCATATACCTCTCCCCCTCTCCCCAGTCTATATACCTCTCCCCAGTCATATACCCCTCCCCAGCCTTATACCTCTCCCCAGCCATAACCTCTCCCCAGTCATATACCTCTCCCCAGCCATATACCCATCCCCAGCCATATACCTCTCCCCAGTCATATACCTCTCCCCAGTCATATACCCCTCCCCAGCCATATACCCCTCCCCAGCTATACCCCCTCCCCAGCCATATACCTCTCCCCAGCCATATACCCCTCCCCAGCCATATAGCCCTCCCCAGCCATATACCCCTCCCCCAGCCATATACCCCTCCCCAGCCATATACCTCCCCAGCCATATACCCCTCCCCAGACACATATACCCCTCCCCAACCATATACCTCTCCCCAGCCATATACCTCTCCCCAGCCATGACCAACACACACCCCTTTACACTACAAACACACTCTACCTGACCAACACCAAACCCCCCTTTATACTGCAAACACACTCCACCTGACCAACACACCCCTTTACACTACAAACACACTCTACCGAACCAAACACACACCCCTTTATACTACAAACACACTCTACCTGACCAACACACACCCCTTTACACTACAAACACACTCTACCTGACCAACACACACCCCTTTATACTACAAACACACTCTACCTGACCAACACACACCCTTTATACTACAAACACACTCTACCTGACCAACACACACCCCTTTCTACTACAAACACACTCTACCTGACCAACACACACCCCTTTACACAAAACACACTCTACCTGACCAACACACACCCCTTTACACTACAAACACACTCTACCTGACCAACACACACCCCTTTACACTACAAACACACTCTACCTGACCAACACACACCCTTTACACTACAAACACACTCTACACCTGACCAACACACACCCCTTTATACTACAAACACACTCTACCTGACCAACCCACCCCTTTATACTACAAACACACTCTACCTGACCAACACACACCCCTTTACACTACAAACACACTCTACCTGACCAACACACCCCTATATACTACAAACACACTCTACCTGACCAACACACCCCCTATATACTACAAACACACTCTACCTGACCAACACACACCCCTTTACACTACAAACACACTCTACCTGACCAACACACACCCCTTTACACTACAAACGTACACTTCACAAGCACATGCATGTACACACCCCTCTACCCAGCACACACATACACACTAAACCCCCACATACACACCCTCACTAACACATACAGTACCCCCACATCCACACCCCACCCCTAAACCTCAACCACCTACACACCCCTTATCAGACACATACCACAGCCAGCTCGCGTGCGATGTGGAGAGGGGGTGTGTGGACTTGGCAGCAGTGTGTTTTCTGCTCTCCAAGCCGGGTTTGAAGTGCAATAACATCACTGCCGAACACAAATTGCTGTATAAAAGTAAGACACGCTTCTACCTTGTAAAAAAACACAGCAACAAAAAAAACAGAATGTCTAGTCACGCATCTTGGGCAGGTTAGGGAGGGAACACAGCTCTGATGACCCTGGGGTTCTGGCATGGAGAGGAGAGGGGGAGAGAGAAAGAGAGGGAGGGAGAGGGGCACGAGGTAGGGAGAGTGTGTGTGTGTTTGTGCATATGTGTGTGTGTGTGTGTGTGTGTGTGTGTGTGTGTGTGTGTGTGTGTGTGTGTGTGTGTGTGTGTGTGTGTGTGTGTGTGTGTGTGTGTGTGTGTGTGTGTGTGTGTGTGTGTGTGTGTGTGTGTGTGTGTGTGTGTGTGTGTGTGTGTGTGTGCTCTTCCTCTCTCTTCTCCATGCCAGAACCCCAGGGTCATCAGAGCTGTGTTCCCTCCCTAACCTGCCCAAGATGCGTGACTAGACATTCTGTTTTCTTGTTGCTGTGTGTGTGCGTGTGTATCTGTGTGTGTGTGTAAGAGAGTTAGGGCCCCTTCCGTGAGCTCTTTCCTAGATAAACACATTTAGAGAGAAGTGTAAAATCAGACTGCATACTGGGTAGAGGACACAGGGCCATGGTGGTTTCCATGTTTGCCAGCTGCCCTGTTGGAGACACATTAAAGGGGCTGCTAATGTTTAAGGAACTGTCAGAAACAAGATTACATTTACTGGATCAGCATTATTAACTGCAGCCTGAAGCCGTTTTTGACAACCCCAAATGAAACGGCAGATAAACCCTGTTGTTTACATTAGAGGTTGGGGAATAATATCCATGTTTTAAAGTTATTACATGAATCACCAGAGAGAGAGAGAGAGAGGTGAGAGGAGAGGTTTATAATAACACACAAATATACACAGGCAGCGTATACACAGGCAGCGTGCACACACACACACTCACAATCAACTCATACATGCGTGCACACACACACACTCACAATCAACTCATACATGCGCGCACACACACACACACTCACAATCAACTCATACATGCGCGCACACACACACACACACTCACAATCAACTCATACATGCGAGCACACACACACACACACCAAATTGATGGTGGTTATTTAATCTCTCCATTGGCAGGTATTGGGGATGGAGGAAGAGAAGCTTGAAGCATGTATCCATAGAGACTGTCAATTAATCATTATTGGTTGATGTTACCCAGTAGGTTGATGTTAGCAGGTTGGTGAAATGGTCTTATTCATCACAGACAGACAATGTGAGTCAGTGTGATAATGAGAAGTCTGGCTGAGTTGACTCACAGGCCCAGAGAGAGAGAGAGACCAGAGCTGGGCTGATTACTGATCACAGGCCCAGAGAGAGAGACCAGAGCTGGGCTGATCACTGATCACAGGCCCAGAGAGAGAGACCAGAGATGGGCTGATTACCGATCACAGTCCAAGAGAGAGAGAGACCAGAGCTGGGCTGGTCACTGATCACAGGCCACGAGAGAGAGAGAGACCAGAGCTGGGCTGATTACTGATCACAGACCTAGAGAGACCAGAGCTGGGCTGATCACTGATCACAGACCCAGAGAAAGAGAGACCAGAGCTGGGCTGATCACTGATCACAGGCCCAGAGAGAGAGACCAGAGATGGGCTGATCACTGATTACAGGCCCAGAGAGAGAGACCAGAGCTGGGCTGATAACTGATCACAGACCCAGAGAGAGAGAGAGACCAGAGCTGGGCTGATCACTGATCACAGGCCCAGAGAGAGAGACCAGAGATGGGCTGATTACTGATCACAGTCCAAGAGAGAGAGACCAGAGCTGGGCTGATCACTGATCACAGGCCATGAGAGAGAGAGACCAGAGCTGGGCTGATTACTGATCACAGACCCAGAGAGAGAGACCAGAGCTGGGCTGATCATTGATCACAGACCCAGAGAGAGAGACCAAAGCTGGGCTGATTACTGATCACAGGCCAAGAGAGAGAGACCAGAGCTGGTCTGATTACTGATCACAGACCCAGAGAGAGAGAGAGACCAGAGCTGGGCTGATCACTGATCACAGGCCCAGAGAGAGAGACCAGAGATGGGCTGATTACTGATCACAGGCCCAGAGAGAGAGACCAGAGCTGGGCTGATTACTGATCACAGACCCAGAGAGAGAGACCAGAGCTGGGCTGATCATTGATCACAGACCCAGAGAGAGAGACCAAAGCTGGGCTGATTACTGATCACAGGCCAAGAGAGAGAGACCAGAGCTGGTCTGATTACTGATCACAGACCCAGAGAGAGAAACCAGAGCTGGTCTGATTACTGATCACAGACCCAGAGAGAGAGAGACCAGAGCTGGTCTGATCACTGATCACAGGCCCAGACAGAGAGACCAGAGTTGTTCTGATCACTCATCACAGGCCACGAGAGAGAGACCAGAGCTGGTCTGATTACTGATCACAGGCCAGGAGAGAGAGACCAGAGCTGGGCTGATCACAGGCCACAAGAGAGAGACCAGAGCTGGTCTGATCACTGATCACAGGCCCAGAGAGACCAGAGCTGGTTTGATCACTGAGCACAGGCCCAGAGAGAGAGACCAGAGGCAGTATTTATGTTACATGTATTTAAAATGCATATTTAAATTACTTTTGAGTATTTTGTAATCTGTATTTCACTGGCCTGAACTATATTCCAGTGTATTTTGTAACAAGATACTTTAGATAGCTGTATTATGTATTTTCAAAATACAAAATACTTTTCAACAGTCCTGATAGAAAATGGACTATTTCTTCTAAAATAAGGTGAAATTGAAAAGGCGCTTGGTTCACACATGTATTTGTTCCATTTCTAACTGCACAGGACATCTGACTGAAATAGTCTGTCTATTATGTATTTTCTGTATTTTGAAAGTAAATATCTTTATAAAAATGTATTGTTGACAACAGTATTTGGCATGTTATTTTCCTACATTCTTTAGGGTATTTTATTACAAGATACATGTTGCTGTATCTTTGTCCATCTGAAGGGGTGTGGCTTATTAGAATAATAATATCCATGCTTTCCAAGTGGTCATTTTTACATTTGCATTTTGGTCATTTAGCATCCAGAGCGACATGCAGTCAGTGCATTCAACTAAAGTAGATAAACAACCACATATCAGAGTCATAGCAAGTCAAATGGGTTTTTGTTGTTACCGTTACTAAGAATGTTGTTGAGGTTATTGTTGTATTTTGTTTTGATACATTAGTCTTTAGGGTATTTTGTCATTTTTGCCCATCTCTGCACACACACACTGGATATTGTGACAAAGGAGCCCTGTTTCCCAGTAACAACATGCTGACACATCCCGCCCTGCTCTCCTTTCTCTGGTGCTGGATCCATCAGATGATATTATAAATATTATGCTCCAACGGGTCCAGAATAACCAACTAAAGCTCTTCTGTCTTCCACAATGCGGTTATGACACGTCTCAGGCCTCTTTCTTAAATTAGAAGGAAAAGGAATCTCTTTAGTAATAAAATATGTTTGTGAGTCTGGTGTAAAACAAGCTCCTTAGTGAGGGAGAGAGAGATTACAGACAGGACACATGTTAGTGGCAGCCAACACTGTGTGTGTGTGTGTGTGTGTGTGTGTGTGTGTGTGTGTGTGTGTGTGTGTGTGTGTGTGTGTGTGTGTGTGTGTGTGTGTGTGTGTGTGTGTGTGTGTGTGTGTGTGTGTGTGTGTGTGTGTGTGTGTGTGTGTGTGTGTGTGTGTGTGTGTGTGTGTGTGTGTGTGTGTGTGTGTGTGTGTGTGTGTGTGTGTGTGTGTGTGTGATAGAGTGGCAGCCAACACTGTTTTAAAATGGTCATGAAATATTTTTAAACCTGATCCACAGGGTTGATTCCACTCTATTCAGAAACGGCCTCCCAGAGTTATCACGCAATGTTCGTAAAAAACACTCCAATAGATCCACATTCATAGTTCATACCTCAGTGAGTCCTCACTGCTGAGAACAAACCAACTCTGCCAAGGGTGTTTTTTTCTCTGAGTAACCCCAGAGACTGGCCTGTTGAAATCCCTTTAAACAAATGATTTGACCCTATCAAAATGCTGAAAACCTCTTGTCATGGTTCAGACCCATTTCTCAGTGTGGGATTGCAACTGGGTCAATCAAATCAAATCAAATGTATCAAATGTATTTATATAGCCCTTCGTACATCAGCTGAATTCTCAAAGTGCTGTACAGAAACCCAGCCTTAAAACCCCAAACAGCAAGCAATGCAGGTGTAGAAGCACGGTGGCTAGGAAAAACTCCCTAGAAAGGCCAAAACCTAGGAAGAAACCTAGAGAGGAACCAGGCTATGAGGGGTGGCAAGTCCTCTTCTGGCTGTGCCGGGTGGAGATTATAACAGAACATGGCTAAGATGTTCAAATGTTCATAAATGACCAGCATGGTCAAATAATAATAATCACAGTAGTTGTCGAGGGTGCAGCAAGTCAGCACCACAGGAGTAAATGTCAGTTGGCTTTTCATAGCCGATCATTAAGAGTATCTCTACCACTCCTGCTGTCTCTAGAGAGTTGAAAACAGCAGGTCTGGGACAGGTAGCACGTCCGGTGAACAGGTCAGGATTCCATAGCCGCAGGCAGAACAGTTGAAACTGGAGCAGCAGCACGGCCAGGTGGACTGGGGACAGCAAGGAGTCATCATGCCAGGTAGTCCTGAGGCATGGTCTTAGGGCTCAGGTCCTCCGAGAGAGAGAAAGAAAGAGAGAAAGAGAGAATTAGAGAGAGCAGACTTAAATTCACACAGGACACCGGATAAGACAGGAGAAGTACTCCAGATATAACAAACTGACCCTAGCCCCCCGACACATAAACTACTGCAGCATAAATACTGGAGGCAGAGACAGGAGGGGTCAGGAGACACTGTGGCCCCATCCGATGATACCCCCGGACAGGGCCAAACAGGAACGATATAGCCCCACCCACTTTGCCGAAGCACAGCCCCCACACCACTAGAGGGATATCTTCAACCACCAACTTACCATCCTGAGACAAGGCCGAGTATAGCCCACAAAGATCTCCGCCACGGCACAACCCAAGGGGGGCGCCAACCCAGACAGGAAGATCACATCAGTGACTCAACCCACTCAAGTGACGCACCCCTCCTAGGGACGGCATGAAAGAGCACCAGTAAGCCAGTGACTCAGCCCCTGTCAATGTGTGTGTATGTACAGTACCAGTCAAAAGTTTGGACACATCTACTCATTCAAGGGTTTTTCTTTATTTTTACTATTTTCTACATTGTAGAATAATAGTGAAGACATCAAAACTATGAAATAACACATATGGAATCATCTAGTAACCAAAAAAGTGTCAAACAAACAAATCAAAATATATTTGATATTTTAGATTCTTCAAAGTAGCCACCATTTTGGCATTCTCTCAACCAGCTTCAAGAGGAATGCTTTTCCGTTCACCTACTCTGCGTCTCACAAAGACACGGCGGTTGGAACCAAAAATCGCACATTTGTGTGTATATATATTTACATTTACATTTAAGTCATTTAGCAGACGCTCTTATCCAGAGCGACTTACAAATTGGTGCATTCACCTTATGACATCCAGTGGAACAACCACTTTACAATAGTGCATCTAAATATTTTAAGGGGGGGAGGGTGAGAAGGATTACTTTATCCTATCCTAGGTATTCCTTAAAGAGGTGGGGTTTCAGGTGTCTCCGGAAGGTGGTAATTGACTCCGCTGTCCTGGCGTCGTGAGGGAGTTTGTTCCACCATTGGGGAGCCAGAGCAGCGAACAGTTTTGACTGAGCTGAGCGGGAACTGTACTTCCTCAGTGGTAGGGAGGCGAGCAGGCCAGAGGTGGATGAACGCAGTGCCCTTATTTGGGTGTAGGGCCTGATCAGAGCCTGGAGGTACTGAGGTGCCGTTCCCCTCACAGCTCCGTAGGCAAGCACCATGGTCTTGTAGCGGATGCGAGCTTCAACTGGAAGCCAGTGGAGAGAGCGGAGGAGCGGGGTGACGTGAGAGAACTTGGGAAGGTTGAACACTAGACGGGCTGCGGCGTTCTGGATGAGTTGTAGGGGTTTAATGGCACAGGCAGGGAGCCCAGCCAACAGCGAGTTGCAGTAATCCAGACGGGAGATGACAAGTGCCTGGATTAGGACCTGCGCCGCTTCCTGTGTGAGGCAGGGTCGTACTCTGCGGATGTTGTAGAGCATGAACCTACAGGAACGGGCCACCGCCTTGATGTTAGTTGAGAACGACAGTTTGTTGTCCAGGATCACGCCAAGGTTCTTAGCGCTCTGGGAGGAGGACACAATGGAGTTGTCAACCGTGATGGCGAGATCATGGAACGGGCAGTCCTTCCCGGGAGGAAGAGCAGCTCCGTCTTGCCGAAGTTCAGCTTGAGGTGGTGATCCGTCATCCACACTGATATGTCTGCCAGACATGCAGAGATGCGATTCGCCACCTGGTCATCAGAAGGGGGAAAGGAGAAGATTAATTGTGTGTCGTCTGCATAGCAATGATAGGAGAGACCATGTGAGGTTATGACAGAGCCAAGTGACTTGGTGTATAGCGAGAATAGGAGAGGGCCTAGAACAGAGCCCTGGGGGACACCAGTGGTGAGAGCGCGTGGTGAGGAGACAGATTCTCGCCACGCCACCTGGTAGGAGCGACCTGTCAGGTAGGACGCAATCCAAGCGTGGGCCGCGCCGGAGATGCCCAACTCGGAGAGGGTGGAGAGGAGGATCTGATGGTTCACAGTATCGAAGGCAGCCGATAGATCTAGAAGGATGAGAGCAGAGGAGAGAGAGTTAGCTTTAGCAGTGCGGAGCGCCTCCGTGATACAGAGAAGAGCAGTCTCAGTTGAATGACTAGTCTTGAAACCTGACTGATTTGGATCAAGAAGGTCATTCAGAGAGAGATAGCGGGAGAGCTGGCCAAGGACGGCACGTTCAAGAGTTTTGGAGAGAAAAGAAAGAAGGGATACTGGTCTGTAATTGTTGACATCGGAGGGATCGAGTGTAGGTTTTTTCAGAAGGGTGCAACTCTCGCTCTCTTGAAGACGGAAGGGACGTAGCCAGCGGTCAGGGATGAGTTGATGAGCGAGGTGAGGTAAGGGAGAAGGTCTCCGGAAATGGTCTGGAGAAGAGAGGAGGGGATAGGGTCAAGCGGGCAGGTTGTTGGGCGGCCGGCCGTCACAAGACGCGAGATTTCATCTGGAGAGAGAGGGGAGAAAGAGGTCAGAGCACAGGGTAGGGCAGTGTGAGCAGAACCAGCGGTGTCGTTTGACTTAGCAAACGAGGATCGGATGTCGTCGACCTTCTTTTCAAAATGGTTGACGAAGTCATCTGCAGAGAGGAGGAGTGGGGGGAGGAGGATTCAGGAGGGAGGAGAATGTGGCAAAGAGCTTCCTAGGGTTAGAGGCAGATGCTTGGAATTTAGAGTGGTAGAAAGTGGCTTTAGCAGCAGAGACAGAGGAGGAAAATGTAGAGAGGAGGGAGTGAAAGGATGCCAGGTCCGCAGGGAGGCGAGTTTTCCTCCATTTCCGCTCGGCCTTCCGGAGCCCTGTTCTGTGAGCTCGCATTGAGTCGTCAAGCCACGGAGCGGGAGGGAGGACCGAGCCGGCCTGGAAGATAGGGGACATAGAGAGTCAAAGGATGCAGAAAGGGAGGAGAGGAGGGTTGAGGAGGCAGAATCAGGAGATAGGTTGGAGAAGGTTTGAGCAGAGGGAAGAGATGATAGGATGGAAGAGGAGAGAGTAGCGGGGGAGAGAGAGCGAAGGTTGATATGACTCCCCCTCCACACACACACACACACACACACACACACACACACACACACACACACACACACACACACACACACACACACACACACACACACACACACACACACACACACACACACACACACACACTACCATCTCTGCACTCTTCAGTTTTACAATAGGGACGAGTCCCTGATATATCCGGTAGACTTTTTAAATATTTTATTTCACCTGTATTTAACCAGGTAGTCCAGTACAAGTTCTCATTAACAACTGCGACCTGGCCAAGATAAAGCAAAGTAGTGTGACACAAACAACAACACAGAGTTACACATGGAATAAACAAATGTACAGTCAATAACACAATAGGAAAAAATCTATAGTGTGTGTAAATGAGGTAAGATTAGGGAGGTAAGGCAGGGTAAGACTTCATAAATACATCATGGTCCTCATGCTTGTCCCTTTGATTTGTGATGTAAGTTTTTTATGGCTATTTCTAGGATGATAAGGTAAGATAGTTATCAGTGAGTCAAATTGAATTAATTGAAAAGACTAGAAATGTTACAGATCTATACTGTGATGTGACAGCGACAGCGTCCGGTAGAAAAGCGAACTACAATACCAGAAAGAATAATGCAGTACTATGCTGAAACCGGCGTAGTGTTTGGTGGCGCTGTAGAGCTGCGATGTGTTTGTTGTCTCCGAAGACCCGTCAAGATGTCTGACATGGAAGATGATTTCATGTGCGACGATGAAGAAGATTATGATCTGGTAAGCGTAAGTTTACATAATACGTTTCTATTTCCTTGTTTTTTGATGTTTAATCAGAGCTGTTTCCTTAGCTAGTATATTTTCATTAGCTAGGTCGGAGCAGGGGAGTTAGCTAGTTAGGTAGCTAAACTACCTAGATAGATAGCTAGTTCAGCTAACGTTAGCATAAAGGCCAGGATAGCTTGCAGAGTTGCTGCTAGTGCTAGCTAAGCTCGGCTGCTTGGCATGGGGGAAACTGAGTTTGCTATAGTATACTGAGTTAGCTTTACTCGTCAATTTATTATAGCATGTTATGTTACCATAGCTAGCCACAAAAATACAACCGTTTAGATAGCTAGGTGTAGATAACTACCCTGTGGCCGCGCATGCGCCGTTGCTGGTTAGAGAAAACAGCTAGTTACTTAGACTCATTAGTAAACAACTATGGCAAGCCGTTATCCCAGTCATAACATCTCTGTCACGTTATCAATTTTTGTTGTGTTAACTCATAGCCAGCTAACTTATGTCCTGAGTTTATGTCTAACCCAGGAATATTCAGAGGACAGTAACTCAGAGCCAAATGTCGACTTGGAAAACCAGTACTACAATTCCAAAGCACTGAAGGAGGATGACCCCAAAGCAGCTCTCAACAGCTTTCAGAAGGTGGGTACTGGCTACTCACTCGCTCCACTCACTCACAGATTGATGAGTGTACGATGGTAATGTATACTCTCTATTGGCAGGTATTGGAGCTGGAGGGAGAGAAGGGAGAATGGGGGTTCAAAGCCCTAAAACAGATGATCAAAATCAACTTCAAGCTAGTAAGAAATTAAATGCTCTGTGGTGTTGTCTCAAAATGTCTACTCTCCATCTCTGAGTCCGTATGATTAGTGCTTGTGAGTTTTTCTTTATGACATACTGTCATTCCCACTGCAACTTCAATGCCCTGTCTCCTGTCGAACTGTGTGTGTCCTGCAGACCAACTTCCCAGAGATGATGTCTCGGTACAAGCAGCTGTTGACGTACATCAGGAGCGCTGTGACCAGAAACTACTCAGAGAAGTCCATCAACTCCATCCTAGACTACATCTCCACCTCCAAACAGGTATAGACGCAATACCTGGAACTAGAAGAAAAGGGTTTTTGGCCTCAAAGCTCAGATCTTTATTTTCGCTCAAATCTCAAGTGATGTGAACTGTTTGTTATTCCATAAAAAAAAAAATTTTTTATCAATATCAATTACTTACAACTTTTGTCTTATGTGGCCAATAAAGTTACTGACTCTGGGTCAGTCCTATTGGTATGAATGAAGTGGTGGCAGTGGTTCCATGTTCTGAGGTTCATGTTCTAGATGACTGAGGTGTTAATGTAGGCTGAGGTTCATGTTCTAGATGACTGAGGTGTTAATGTAGGCTGAGGTTCATGTTCTATGTGTTAATGACTGAGGTGTTAATGTAGGCTGAGGTTCATGTTCTACATGACTGATGTGTTAATGTAGGCTGAGGTTCATGTTCTGGATGACAGGTGTTAATGTAGGCTGAGGTTCATGGTTCTAGATGACTGAGGTGTTAATGTTGGCTGAGGTTCATGAGCTGGATGACTGAGGTGTTAATGTAGGCTGAGGTTCATGTTCTAGATGACTGAGGTGTTAATGTAGGCTGAGGTTCATGTTCTAGATGACTGAGGTGTTAATGTAGGCTGAGGTTCATGAGCTGGATGACTGAGGTGTTAATGTAGGCTGATGTTCTGATGACAGGTGTTAATGTAGGCTGAGGTTCATGGTCTGATGACTGAGGTGTTAATGTAGGCTGAGGTTCATGTTCTACGATGACTGAAGGATGTTAATGTAGGCTGAGGTTCATGGTCTAATGACTGTAGGGTGTTAATCAGCTTAGGCTGAGCACTCAGTCATGGTCTACAAAAGATGAGTGGATTGGTGTTCAGGTGACTGAGTTCATGTTCTAGATGACTGAGGTGTTAATGTGGGCTGTGGTTGGTTGTTTTATGTGTCACAGATGGACCTGCTGCAGGAGTTTTATGAAACAACGCTGGATCTGCTCTGAAGGATGCCAAGAACGACAGACTCTGGTTCAAAACTAACACAAAGGTAGGGTGTGTCAAAATAATATCAGCTTTTTCCTAGTGTGCACTCAGTCACTACTTCCCACAAAAATCAAAAAGCAGTGGATTGGTGGAGTCAGGGACTAGTAATTTCCTCACAAATCAATAAAGTGAAGTGAACAAGTGAGAATTGGGACATATGCATGTAGTACACAATGTTTCTGTTTATTTCTATGGGTAGGACAATATCTGATCTGGCAGTTTGTCAGGCCTCTGTGTTTGGGATTTTCTAGAAGTTGTTGTTGTCTCTCAGCCTGTTTTAACTGTTGTCCTCTGGTTGTCTCTCAGCCTGTTAACTGTCGTCCTCTGGTTGTCTCTCAGCCTGTTAACTGTCGTCCTCTGGTTGTCTCTCAGCCTGTTAACTGTCGTCCTCTGGTTGTCTCTCAGCCTGTTAACTGTCATCCTTGTGTTGTCTCTCAGCCTGTTTTAACTAAAGTCCTCTGGTTGTCTCTCAGCCTGTTAAGTCCTCTGGTTGTCTCTCAGCCTGTTTTAACTAAAGTCCTCTTGTTGTCTCTCAGCCTGTTTTAACTAAAGTCCTCGTGTTGTCTCTCAGCCTGTTTTAACTAAAGTCCTCTGGTTGTCTCTCAGCCTGTTTTAACTAAAGTCCTCTGGTTGTCTCTCAGCCTGTTTTAACTAAAGTCCTCTGTGTTGTCTCTCAGCCTGTTTTAACTAAAGTCCTCTGGTTGTCTCTCAGCCTGTTTTAACTGTCCTCTGGTTGTCTCTCAGCCTGTTTTAACTAAAGTCCTCTGGTTGTCTCTCAGCTTGTTTTAACTAAAGTCCTCTGGTTGTCTCTCAGCCTGTTTTAACTAAAGTCCTCTGGTTGTCTCTCAGCCTGTTTTAACTGTCGTCCTTGTGTTGTCTCTCAGCCTGTTTTAACTGTCGTCCTCTGGTTGTCTCTCAGCCTGTTTTAACTGTCATCCTCTGGTTGTCTCTCAGCCTGTTTTAACTAAAGTCCTCTGGTTGTCTCTCAGCCTGTTTTAACTAAAGTCCTCTGGTTGTCTCTCAGCCTGTTTTAACTAAAGTCCTCTGTGTTGTCTCTCAGCCTGTTTTAACTGTCGTCCTCTGGTTGTCTCTCAGCCTGTTTTAACTAAAGTCCTCTGGTTGTCTCTCAGCCTGTTTTAACTAAAGTCCTCTGGTTGTCTCTCAGCCTGTTTTAACTAAAGTCCTCTGGTTGTCTCTCAGCCTGTTTTAACTAAAGTCCTCTGGTTGTCTCTCAGCCTGTTTTAACTAAAGTCCTTGTTGTCTCTCAGCCTGTTTTAACTAAAGTCCTCTTGTTGTCTCTCAGCTGGGCAAGCTGTACCTGGAGAGGGAGGAATTTGGGAAGTTACAGAAGATCCTCAGACAGCTGCACCAATCCTGTCAGGTACAGTAAGACAGGTGGTAGTCTGAGACAACGCTTAGTCTGATGGGGTTTACACAGCCATCTGAGTAGCTAAGTTCCCAATATGGCTGCTAGCAGTATTTTTGTTGTTGTTGTATACTGGTATGATCTGTTATGTTGTATATCTATGTGCACTGGAGACAGATGATGTTGCATTTATATGGTATGTTATGTGTATATCTGATCTATTATGTGGTATATCTGTATCTATGTGCACTGCAGACAGACAATGTTGAAGATCTGTGGTCTGTTATGTGCATATCTGATCTGTTAAGTTCTATATCTATGTGCAGTGCAGACAAAGGATATTGGGGATCTATGGTCTTTTATGTGTGTGTGTGATCTGTAATGGTGTATATCTATGTCTCTCTCTAGACAGATGACGGGGAGGACGACCTAAAGAAAGGCACCCAGCTCCTGGAGATCTATGCTCTGGAGATCCAGATGTACACAGCCCAGAAGAACAACAAGAAGCTGAAGGCCCTGTATGAACAGTCCCTGCACATCAAGTCTGCTATCCCTCACCCACTCATTATGGGAGTCATCAGGGGTGTGTTTCCACCGTAGACAGATGAAACCCTGAAGGCAGCATAGCTGTCAACATTATTATATTTTACATTTATTGCATTGGAGCCACACACACAGCGGTTTACATTGAATAACTACATTGACCGTAGAAAAAGAATCCCCCTTCGAATAGTAATTCTATGGTTACGCCTTGTAAACTGACGTGTAGGAAAACTCGGGGAGGTTTGCCACTATCGTGGATAAAACCGATAATATTGTATAAGATGGTAAAAAGATGTGTGTGTGTCAGTCACTGCGTGTGTTTATGTGATGTACTAACAGGCCTGTTCCTGTTTTGTCCCCTTCCCAGAGTGTGGGGGTAAGATGCACCTGAGAGAGGGGGAGTTTGAGAAGGCCCACACAGACTTCTTTGAGGCGTTTAAGAACTACGATGAGTCAGGCAGCCCCAGGAGAACCACCTGTCTGAAGTACCTGGTGCTGGCCAACATGCTCATGAAGTCTGGAATCAACCCTTTCGACTCACAGGAGGTACAACACTCATTCAATTCAGTTTAGTTTAAGTCCAGTTAATTTAAATGTTATTTATCCCCTTAGAGCAATTACTAACATTATCATTATGGAACCATACACGTGGTGGATGCATCCCGTACCTTTATATTGTTGGAGGCAACATTGCATTAATCACATTCAAATCACCTGCAGCAAACACTGCTTGATAAAGTGTTGTATTACAGTGCCTGTTCTTATTGTGTTTTTCTGTGACAGGCCAAACCCTATAAAAACGACCCAGAGATCTTGGCCATGACAAATCTAGTAAGGTAAGAGCATGTGTGTGCTTCTAGTCATCCATGGCGGTGTTGCTGATATTTTAGGGTAGAAAGCCAAGGCATCAGTTAAACAATAACGTCACTATGTACAACCTATTTCCACTTATTTGTGCTGAGTTGTCAGTCGACCCAAACTGTTATTGTTTTACATCACAAATAAGTGGTTGATGGAGGTGAAACATAGTGAAGATACCCTTTAACCACGGGTTCAGCTGTGGCGTCTCTTCGACCTCATTTATGATCAGTCTGGGATCCACGACACAGAGGGTCTGCTCTGTGATTTTGATGCAATTGCAGAAGGAAATGGAACCGCTCCTAGGCTGTGGCTCTGACACCTGTCTCTCAAAATGTAAAACAAGGCTGAGGCCTCCGTGAGCTCGTGTTTGTTTCCCAGACGATGACTGGTTTCTGGAGAGGGGTTTCTGGTATGTCTGCTCTGAACAGTGTGAGAAGCATGAATGCCCTACCGTTCACGGGCTCCACATTCCTTAACACAGTGGATGCTGGATTGAATGGCATCGACCATAAAAAGCCCATTTGAAAGCCATTTGCTCTTTAGCTCTGGTCTCCTCCCTTAACACCATGGGACCACGCAGCCATCATACTGCTCAGGAAGGAGACGCCTTTTGTCTCCTAGAGATGAACGTACTTTGGTGCGAAAAGTATAAATCAATCCCAGAACAACAGCAAAGGACCTTGTGAAGATGCTGGAGGAAACAGGTACAAAAGTATCTGTATCCACAGTAAAACGGGTCCTATATCAGCATAACCTGAAAGGCCGCTCGGCAAGGAAGAAGTCACTGCTCCAAAACCGCCATAAAAAAGCCAGACTACGGTTTGCAACTGCACATGGGGACAAAGATCATACTTTTTGGAGAAATGTCCTCTAGTCTGATGAAACAATAATAACTGTTTGGCCATAATGACCATCACTATGTTTGGAGGGAAAAGGAGGAGGCTTGCAAGGCGAAGAACACCATCCCAACCGTGAAGCACAGGGGTGGCAGCATCATGTTGTTGGGGTACTTTGCTGCAGGTGGGACTGGTGCACTTCACAAAATAGATGGCATTATGAGGAAGGACAATTGTGTGGATATATTGAAGCAACATCTCAAGACATCAGTCAAGAAGTTAAAGCTTGGTCACAAATGAGTCTTCCAAATGGACAATGACCCCAAGCATACTTCTAAAGTTGTGGCAAAATGGCTTAAGGACAACAAAGTCAAGGTATTGAAAAATCGTGTGTGAGCAAGGATGCCTACAAACCTGACTCAATTACACCAGCTCTGTCAGGAGGAATGGGCCAAAATTCACCCAACTTATTGTGGGAAGCTTGTGGAAGGCTACCCAAAACGTTTGACCTTAGTTAGACAATTTAAAGGCAATGCTACCAAATTCTAATTGAGTGTATGTAAGCTTCTGACCCACTGGGAATGTGATGAAAGAAAAGCTGAAATAAATCACTCTCTACTATTATTCTATAGACATTATAGACATTTCACATTCTTAAAATAAAGTGGTGATCCTAACTGACCTAAAACAGGTAATTATTGCAACGATTAAATGTCAGGAATTGTGAAAGTAAGAATAAATGTATTTGGCTAAGGTGTATGAAAACTTCTGGCTTCAACTGTCTGTCATTATTTTATGGATTGTAATGTCATTATTCTAACCCAGTGACTGTTCTACTGTTGTGTGTCTACTCTCAGCTCCTATCAGAATAATGACATCACAGAGTTTGAGAAGATACTGAAGACCAACCATAGCAGTATCATGGATGACCCCTTCATCAGAGAACACATAGAGGGTGAGTGGTGTTTGTGTGCCTGTGTGTATATGTGTGGGCTTTCTCACATTTGTTGATGAACGAGACATGGAAGTATTGCATTGAAGACGAGGTTTCAACAAACTTGAGACAAACTGTACCAGTATCTGCATATTGAGATGATGTGCCCTGGTGGACAGGGTGAGGGTGGGTGAGGGTGCCCCTGGTGGACGGGGTGAGGGTGCCCTGGTGGACGGGGTGAGGGTGCCCTGGTGGACGGGGTGAGGGTGCCCTGGTGGACGGGGTGAGGGTGCCCTGGTGGACGGGGTGAGGGTGCCCTGGTGGACGGGGTGAGGGTGCCCTGGTGGACGGGGGTGAGGGTGCCCTGGTGGGGGTGAGGGTGCCCTGGTGGACGGGGTGAGGGTGCCCTGGTGGACGGGGTGAGGGTGCCCTGGTGGACGGGGTGAGGGTGCCCTGGTGGACGGGGTGAGGGTGCCCTGGTGGACGGGGTGAGGGTGCCCTGGTGGGGGTGAGGGTGCCCTGGTGGACGGGGGGTGCCCTGGTGGACGGGGTGAGGGTGCCCCTGAGGGGTGGGACGGGGTGAGGGTGCCCTGGTGGACGGGGTGAGGTGCCCTGGTGAGGTGCCCTGGTGGACGGGGTGAGGGTGCCCTGGTGGACGGGGTGAGGGTGCCCTGGTGGACGGGGTGAGGGTGCCCTGGACGGGGTGAGGGTGCCCTGGTGGACGGGGTGAGGGTGCCCTGGTGGACGGGGTGAGCGTGCCCTGGTGGACGGGGTGAGCGTGCCCTGGTGGACGGGGTGAGCGTGCCCTGGTGGACGGGGTGGCGTGCCCTGGTGGACGGGGTGAGCGTGCCCTGGTGGACGGGGTGAGCGTGCCCTGAAGAGACTCTGATCAGTGCTGTTTTGTCTTATTTTCCAGAGCTGCTGCGGAACATCAGGACCCAGGTCCTTATCGCGCTCATCAAGCCTTACACTAGAATACACATCCCATTCATCTCTAAGGTAAGTCTGAGGACAGCACTGGCATGTGGACTAACTAGCCTGGTCCCAGATCTGTTTGTGTGCTTTTTGCCAATTCATATGGTCATTGGCATGATGATTTTTACAATAAGAGTTGGTAGGACAGCACAAACACATCTGAGACCAGGCTAGAGTTAATCATTGACTTCACTGTGTGTATTGATAATGTATCTGATAATGAACTTTGCTGAGTAGATCATGTATTTATTAGGTCACTGATGTTGCTGTTTGGATTGATCAAAGTGTAACGCCCTGTGTTCTGTCTCCTCTGTCTCAGGAGCTGAACATAGATGTTTGTGACGTGGAGAGTTTGTTGGTGCAGTGCATATTGGACAAGTAAGTTTGTCCTAGACATGCATATGATCTGTGGCCCAAACTACCATTTAGGAGTGTAGAATCCACTGTTAGGAAAAGTTTTTTGCATCAAACAGACATTCACGCCATGGAAGACTTGTATGTTTTCTCGAGACTCTTCCGTATTTCTATGAGGCTGAATACCTCTTATATACGACACCGAGTGCTCTTCCATTGACAGACTGACCAGGTGAAAGCTATGACCCCTTATTTCACTTGTTAAATCCACTTCAGTCAGTGTAGATGAAGGGGATGAGACTGGTTAAAGAAGGATTTTAAAGCCTTGAGACATGGATCGCTGATGGGTTTCCTGTGTGTATCAGGATGGTCCACCACCCAAAGGACATCCAGCCTACTTGACACAACTGTGGGAAGGAAACATTGGATTCAACATGGGCCAGCATCCCCTTTCGACACCTTGTAGAGTCCAGTCCCTGATGAATTGAGGCTGTTCTGAGGGCCAAAGGGCGAAGGGTGCAACTCTATATTAGGAAGGTGTTCCTAATGTTTTGTGTGCTCTAGGGCTTACCCCATTTAGTCCATTGTTTGGTCAATAGGCTGTTGGTGGACCAGGATCTTTTTTCAGTCGAGTAGTGGTAAATATATTCTAAAGAATGATGACACACGAGACACCTGTCTGATTCACTCCTGTCTGACTGGACTAATCCATTGCAGGCCGCGGGATGGTACACCAGTATCACCAGCAGTACATTTACCATAAATGACCAACATTTCATATCTTTTTTTAATTTATTTTTTATTTCACCTTTATTTAACCAGGTAGGCTAGTTGAGAACAAGTTCTCATTTGCAACTGCGACCTGGCCAAGATAAAGCATATAGCAGTGTGAACAGACAACACAGAGTTACACATGGAGTAAACAATTAACAAGTCAATAACACAGTAGAAAAAAAAGGGGAGTCTATATACATTGTGTGCATGAGGTAGGCGAATAATTACAATTTTGCAGATTAACACTGGAGTGATAAATGATCAGATGGTCATGTACAGGTAGAGATATTGGTGTGCAAAAAAGCAGAAAAGTAAATAAATTAAAACAGTATGGGGATGAGGTAGATAAAATTGGGTGGGCTATTTACCGATAGACTATGTACAGCTGCAGCGATCGGTTAGCTGCTCAGATAGCAGATGTTTGAAGTTTGTGAGGGAGATAAAAGTCTCCAACTTCAGCGATTTTTGCAATTCTTTCCAGTCACAGGCAGCAGAGTACTGGAACGAAAGGCAGCCAAATGAGGTGTTGGCTTTAGGGATGATCAGTGAGATACACCTGCTGGAGCGCGTGCTACGGATGGGTGTTGCCATCGTGACCAGTGAACTGAGATAAGGCGGAGCTTTACCTAGCATGGACTTGTAGATGACCTGGAGCCAGTGGGTCTGGCGACGAATATGTAGTGAGGGCCAGCCGACTAGAGCATACAAGTCGCAGTGGTGGGTGGTATAAGGTGCTTTAGTGACAAAACGGATGGCACTGTGATAAACTGCATCCAGTTTGCTGAGTAGAGTGTTGGAAGCAATTTTGTAGATGACATCGCCAAAGTCGAGGATCGGTAGGATAGTCAGTTTTACTAGGGTAAGTTTGGCGGCGTGAGTGAAGGAGGCTTTGTTGCGGAATAGAAAGCTGACTCTTGATTTGATTTTGGATTGGAGATGTTTGAAATGAGTCTGGAAGGAGAGTTTACAGTCTAGCCAGACACCTAGGTACTTATAGATGTCCACATATTCAAGGTTGGAACCATCCTGGGTGGGGATGCTGGTCAGGCGTGCGGGTGCAGGCAGCGAACGGTTGAATAGCATGCATGTGGTTTTTACTAGTGTTTAAGAGCAGTTGGAGGCCACAGAAGAAGTGTTATGGCATTGAAGCTCGTTTGGAGGTCTACATTGTTTGGTTACTGTCATTTATTTGAATGCGTTCACAATATTATTATTCCAGTCTTACCGTTGTCATTGTAGGAATGGACACATTGTTAGCCGAGTGTGTGCCAATTTGGGGATCGGATAGTATTTCTGATTGTCTTAACTCCCCATCACTGTGGAGCTTCTCAAATAAATGTTTTCTTCGCCTTCAACAGCAAGTAAACAAAGTCTGTTTTTACATCCATTGAGAATGAAAATAGTTTCTCAACGTAGCCTATTTAAAAAATATTTCCAGCTCTTTCGATAACCACTCGGCATGAAAGAGGGAAAAATGTAATTACCTGATCGGGTGGAAACGTCATAAAGGCCCACCTGATTACTTCATGTGATTTTATAGGAGATTTATTTTTATCAGGATTTTTTTCTACCTGCGGGCTGCAGTGTTTTCATTTGTTGGCATTATGTAGGCTATTTTTACCTATTGGCAATAGAAGTTACTTTTTTCATTAGGTATAATTCTTATTGACCACATGACATTGATTTTGAGATTTGAAGACTTTATTATAAATTAAACTGTTTTACAAAAATGTGCATATTAAAATCATAACTGGCACGCAGATCAGTAGAAATTATACAATAACTTTCCAATCCACATAGAAAAGGGTGATGACCGTTGGTGTAGCTTATTACAGGCTACTTCAGGAGCCTAACGGCAGAAGCTGCAGAGGCCAGCAGCAGCGGGAAGAGGAGGGTCTGGTTGGGAATAGGTTTTTGTCTTTCTGGTTAGGCTATATTGATCTCTGGCTCCCTCTTTGGTAATTTGTGTCTTTATTTTTAATTGCAGTGCTTAAAGCATCAGACATGCTCAGTAGTCAACATATAGTTGATTTTATTCTAACAATAGGGTGTGTCTATATATGTAAAAATAAACAAACTATTTTTGTTGTTGGGACAGCCCTAGTATACTCAGTGGTCCTCTGTAGCTCAGTTGGTAGAGCATGGCGCTTGTAACACCAGGGTAGTGGGTTCGATTCCCGGGACCACCCATACGTAGAATGTATGCACACATGACTGTAAGTCGCTTTGGATAAAAGCGTCTGCTAAATGGCATATATATTATTATATTATAGTGTACCTGGCTGACAGAGGCATCACAAGACGAAGCAAAGCATGTTTCTTGTGCATGTGTGTTAAGACATGTTTCGTCTACTACGGGGATCATTTGAATTTCTCAGTTCCTCATAGTTTCCACCCTGCACCTTGAGGAATGCAGGAGGCCAGCATGAGTCTCTGTCTCTCTCTCTCTCTGTCTCCCCCTGTCTCTGTGGTGCTATTCTTCCCTGTTTAATTTATTGCAGATCTGTAATTTATTACTGGTTTCATTATTTAGTTTAGAAGTAGTGTATTGCACACATTCAGTAACTTGCAGGCTACATGAAGTAAACTGATGAAAGATACCTGTAAACTGTTGATTGCTCCCGCAGTTTTTTTTTGTGCAACGTTTTGACCCAAAGGTCCTTGTCAGCCGGATCAAGATCTATTGATCAAAACGTTGGGCAAATAAAACTTTGGGAGAAATCAACAGTTTGCGGGTATCTTATCTAGTATGTCTTTATTATTTCCCATGCTACTGTAGCAGACTGCTGTGCATTGTTTACTACCCTCAGCCTGATCAGATCTACAGCCAGTCAACTGGAACAGTTGACATTTGACACTGCATTCCCACCGTTGTCACGGAGCTCAACAGAATATGTACTGTATGTAGTGAAATGTGGAGGTGGTGGAATGTGTTCATCAGAAAGCTTAGTGTAGATGTGATAATTGGTTGAGAGAGAGTACAAATATCAGTGGTTCGGGTGCTTGACAGAAACCAAACAGTGAAAGAAGTTCAACAATGACTCCAGCTAATGCTATCCACAGTGATTTGTGTCATTTGAACCATAATCAAATGCAAATATTGATGTTGTTGATCCCATTTTTATATAAAAATGCATTGTTTTATACAATATTGTTTCATCCATTTCTAAATGTTTTCCTGACCAAGATGGAAAGAATGTTTAGTCATGTTGCTAGGATGCCAATGTCCATTCTTGTGTTGTATTTATTGAACCATTGTTCTGTTCTCTCTTGTGCTGTGGTTTCCTCCCTGTAGCACCATCCAAGGCCGTATCGACCAGGTCAACCAGCTGTTGGAGCTAGACTACCAGAAGAGAGGAGGGGCGCGCTACACTGCCTTAGACAAATGGACTAAACAACTCAACTCTCTCAACCAAGCCATCGTCAGCAAACTCACATGATTCTGACTGATGTGACAATGGACAGCACTGAAAGATAGGAAGGAGAATCTCCATCAACTGTTCCAATGTGTCAGAATAGAAACCAGACGATCCAGTGTGGATGGGCTGAGCGGAGAGGAGCTCCACAGCAGCACAGAGATGTTTTGTGATCTGACACTGCGTTTCCTAGAGAAGGAGATATACTGCTTTCTAGAAGACATCAGCGCTCTTTAAGGGACATCTCGGTTTACGTCAAGCCCTTCGTGTTTGTTTTTCACAAGACTTTAGTAGAATGATTTAAGAAATATCACTGTCAACACCTTTTTAAAAGTGCTGTATTTTTTTGTGGTGGGCAGTTTGAGTACAATAACACAATGGTTTATTAGTGCCTGTTGACTGGCAGCTGGTGTTGGGAAACCTTTTTCACAACATGTAGCGGCAGCATTGCATTCACGTTGGCTGTTGTGAATAAAACAAACTAATGTTCTCCAACTGTGTTTACTGTATATGACATTTCTATGTAGGTCTAGATACCGTCTACCTTTTAGCTCTCATGCTAACATTGGTTCCATACTATATTATTTGTAAATATCGGTATTATTTGGTATTTGCAACAGACTCCTGTTCTTAGTGTTAGTCAATTGTTTGTGTGCAGAAAGTTATGAATAGATAGATAGACTCCCATCACTGAAAATGTATGTCATCCATCACATTGCATACAGAACAGTAGCAAAGCAGAAATCTGTTAGAATTATTATCCAAAAGTTGATTCAGTGTTGTAGGCTAGACATACAGTTGAAGTCGGAAGTTTACATACACTTTGGTTGTAGCAATTAAAACTCGTTTTTCAACCACTCGACAAATTTCTTGTTAACAAACTATAGTTTTGGCAAGTCGGTCAGGACATCTACTTTGTGCATGACACAAGTCATTTTTCTAACAATTGTTTACAGACTAATTATTTAACTTATAATTCACTGTATCACAATTCCAGTGGGTCGTAAGCTTACATACACTAAGTTGACTGTGCCTTTAGCTTGGAGAATTCCAAAAAATGATGTCATGGCTTTGAAGCTTCTGATAGGCTAATTGACATAATTTGAGTCAATTGGAGGTGTACCTGTGGATGTATTTCAAGGCCTGCTCTCAAACTCAGTGCCTCGCCTCTTTGCTTGAAATCATGGGTAAATCAAAAGAAATCAGCCAAGACCTCAGAAAAATAATTGTTAACCTCTGCAAGTCTGGTTCATCCTTGGGAGAAATGTCCAAACGCTTGAAAGTACCACGTTCATCTGTACAAACAATAGTATGCAAGTATAAACACCACGGGACCACGCAGCTGTCATACCGCTCAGGAAGAAGATGCGTTTTGTCTCCTAGAGATGAACGTACTTTGGTGCGAAACGTGCAAATCAATCTCAGAACAACAGCAAAGGACCTTGTGAAGATGCTGGAGGAAACGGGTGAAAAGTATCTATATCCACAGTAAAACAAGTCCTATATCGACATAACCTGAAAGGCCGCTCAGCAAGGAAGAAGCCACTACTCCAAAACCGTCATGTAAAAGCCAGACTACGGTTTGCAATTGCACACAGGGACAAAGATCAAACTTTTTGGAGAAATGTCCTCTGGTCTGATGAAACAAAAATAGAACTGTTTGGCCATAATGACCATCACTATGTTTGGAGGGAAAAGGAGGAGGCTTGCAAACTGAAGAACACCATCCCAACCATGAAGCACGGGGGTGGCAGCATCATGTTGTGGGAGTGCTTTGCTGCAGGAGGGACTGGTGCACTTCACAAAATAGGGAGGAAAATTATGTGGATAAATTGAAGCAACATCTCAAGACATCAGTCAGGAAGTTAGAGCTTGGTCACAAATGGGTCTTCCAAATGGACAATGACCCCAAGCATACTTCGAAAGTTGTGCCAAAATGGCTTGAGGACAACAAAGTCAAGGTATTGGAGTGGCCATCACAAAGCCCTGACCTCAATCCCATTGAAGATTTGTGGGCAGAACTGAAAAAGTGTGTATGAGCAAGGAGGCCTACAAACCTGACTCAGTTACACCAGCTCTGTCAGGAGGATTGGGCAAAAATTCACCCCACTTATTGTGGGAAGCTTGTGGAAGGCTACCCAAAACGTTTGACCCAAGTTAAACAATTTAAAGGCAATGCTACCAAATACTAATTGAGTGTATGTAAAATTCTGACCCACTGGGAATGTGATTAAAGAAATAAAAGCTGAAATAAATCACTCTACTATTATTCTGACATTTCACATTCTTAAAATAAAGTGGCAATCCTAACGGACCTAAAACAGGTAATTTTACTAGGATTAAATGTCAGGAATTGTGAAAAACTGAGTTTAAATTACTGCAGCTGCTTTACGCAACAAAAAAATATCTACTTTTTGCACAGTAGGCCTATTTATCCTGGTCCTTCAAATCTTATCAGTGACAGACGCCGAAGGCAAAGACGAACATTGTGTGAGACTGTGGGCTTTCCGTCCCGGATGACCATCCCCTCTGCCATTCCATTCCTACGTTGACACATTCAGAGCTAGCCGAGCTAGCTAGGCAGCAACAGTTCAACTAGGCAGAGGTAAAACAGGGTGTGTTTCACACAAATGGCTCAACATTTACAATGAAGAAAATTAAATCACCTATATCTTGACGACCACTGCGTGCTCAATGACGGTCTGCCGCGGTCTCAGCGATTGACATGGACTCTTGTGATAAGGTAAAGACGGATTTTCTCTGCGAAGTAATGACGGAACCGATTATGTCTGGTAACGGCACAACTAGCTTTAGTTAGCTAATGGGAATATGAAGCTAGCTAGCTAGGCCCAAAACGTATCTGCAGGTAACAATGTCCCTTTTAATGTTTTAGAAGTGTCCGTGAGTTTATCCGATGTTTGATTATTGTCAATGATTTGTCATCTAACGAGATCACTACGCGTACTAGGCATGCGTGTAAGTAAAGACAAGTGAACTAGCTAACTAGCCAGTTAGCTAAGCAGCTTTTATACGCTTGTCATTTTGGATGGCCAATATCTCATCTGTTCTCCCTGATATGCTGATCTATGTACTAGATATGTTTTAATTGAGGCTAACTGTATTGATAATCTAACTAAACTAGTTACAGTACCTATACTGTCACAACGTGTTGACATTAATGACCGTTCATGTCAACATATCGGTTGACATGAACTGACTTAGCTATCTGGTAAACTTTGATGTTTGACACACCGTTAAATAACTAGCTAGATAGTTATTATAATACGGACCAGGGTAAGTTAACTAGCTAGATAGTGACCAGTTACCAGAAACCTCCAGTCTGCAGTGAGTGTGTGGTAGATTGTTGACAACTAACTAGCCCGCTGATTCGCTCTGGAGGAATGTCCGGTTCTTTTGCATTTGAATCGCATTCCATTGAGTGACTCCTGCTGCGCATAGGGCAACTTAACTATGATGCAAGTTAGCTACTCTATTATGTGGTCTAACTTACTGTAAGTGCCCATTTAAAATGTCATATTTTAGGCTTAATTCCATGACAGTATATGGCACCATAGTTTAGGCCACAGAGGGCTGCCATCTAGTATACTGCAGGGTATTGTTTTCAGCTGGCTATTTCTTGAACTGAGTTGTTGGTTAAGGGTTTGACAGTAAGCATTTCACAGTAAGGTCGACACCTGTTGTAATCGGCGCGTAAAATGTGATTTGATTTGGATGAAGTCCTCCTGTGTCACCATCAGATGCCACATCGGCTGAGTTTTGGTCCACAGTGATGTGATGATGGTGCATGGGAGACTCAAGGACCCAAGATGGTTTCATGCTTGTGATATATTTTTCAAAATGTAGTGTACATGCACACACTGGAGCTCGCTCATCCACCCACCACTCTATTGCTCCCTCTCTTGCCCCCTCCCATTCAACAACAGTGAAAGAACAATACAACTTCTCTCTTTCCAGCTGAGAATGTTAGAAGACAATGAATCGGAGACAAAAGCTTGAATGGATAAAGGGTTTGATGGTTGATGGCCCAGTAGTCCCACCCAGTTTTGCCAGGCCAGTGCTGCCCTGGCTTTTTCACCACACATCTGGAGCTGAGCTCCACTTATAGAAGCAATTAGGGTTAAGTGCCTTACTCTAGGGCACATCTACAGATTTTTCACCTAGTCGGTTCGGGATTCGAACCAGCGAACTTTCAGGGTGACTGGCCTTACCCTCTAACCGCTAGGCTACCTGCTAATGCATCTTCCATAATCGCTGCTATTCTCTCTCTTCCTCGCTCTAACACGCATACACACACACACACACACGCCAACCTGCAGCCTTTTCCATAATCGCTGCTATTCTCTCTCTTCCTCGCTCTAACACGCATACACACACACACACGTCAACCTGCAGCCTTTTCCACAATCGCTGCTATTCTCTCTCTTCCTCGCTCTAACACGCATACACACACACACACACACACATCAACCTGCAGCCTTTTCCATAATCGCTGCTATTCTCACTCACATCCCAGGCGCTAATCAATCACATACAACTCCGTCTGAACAAACAACCTACACCTTCACACCAGCGGAATGGAGAATGGCACCCAGAGTTAAAGAACCCAGACCTGGACACAGCCAGGGACTTCCTGGCTGAATCTCCCCCAGCCAGGGCATACATGTTTGGAGTCTCCTTTCCCTGGTGGACTAGGGCTGGAGTCCTATAGTAACTGACTCTGTTGTAGCTAGTTGTGTAATTGGCTTATCCTGGTTGGGCCACCATCCTCACTCCTCAACTGATCCTCTCAGGCCTAATCTTGTAACTGTCTCCCCTGTCACCTATAGCCAGGCCTACCTCCTGTAACGTCACCTATAGCCAGGCCTACCTCCTGTAACGTCACCTATAGCTAGCCAGGCCTACTTCCTGTAAAGTCACCTATAGCTAGCCAGGCCTACTTCCTGTAAAGTCACCTATAGCTAGCCAGGCCTACTTCCTGTAACGTCACCTATAGCTAGCCAGGCCTACCTCCTGTAACGTCACCTATAGCTAGCCAGGCCTACTTCCTGTAAAGTCACCTATAGCTAGCCAGGCCTACTTCCTGTAACGTCACCTATAGCTAGCCAGGCCTACTTCCTGTAACGTCCTTTATACAAAGTAGCCAACCCCGTCACCTAAAGTTTAAATTTACCAACCTCTCCTCTATCAGCATCCTTGTCATCTAAAGTAACACAACCAACCCCTCTGTTTTGTGTAACTAACTTCACGTAATTATCTAAAGTAACCAGCTCTCTTTAGAGTAGTCCTAACCATCAAACCTCATATGGAAACAAATCATGGTTAATTTAAAATGTCATATTTTTCTCTAGGCTTAATTCCATGACAGTATATGGCACCATAGTTTATGCCACAGAAGGCTGCCATCTAGTATACTGCAGGGTATTGTTTTCAGCTGGCTACGTCACCCCTAGCGCTCTGTGTTGACCAGTCAGGACCCCTGGATCTATCAGATGTCAGCCCACACTGCCCACGAACAGTACAGTAGCACTGGGAAACAATGGCGGTGTGTGTGGTGTGTGTTCACTGCTGTACTGATGCTGGATTCATACATTCCGACCCTGGCTGGGAGAATGGAGTGTCTTTGTGTCGTGAACTCGTGTCAACTCTCCCTCTTCCTTTCCTCCTCTCAGAATGAAAGGGGTGGATGAGGTTGATCTATCCTCTGACCGCAGCTGCCCGCCCCAGTGATAGGTCTGGACTCCATCTCAAATGGCACCCTATTGAGCTCTGGTCAAAAGTAGTGTACTATGAAAGGAATAGGGTGCCATTTGGGACTGAAGCAGCAAGTCCCGATGTGTCAGCTGGGCAGGAAGGCCTGTGATTCAGTCAACATGATGTCAATGGTCAGTTTTGATAAGAGGTGAACCTAGATAAACAGTCCAATGGTCATGACTTAGTAGTCAGACCCAGTTCAGTGTTTCCATATCAGTGTTTAAAGTCCCCTGAAGCAGCATTCATCAGGACTACAAACAAACATTAATTCAATTGATAGCAAAATGTGATTTGGTCGAGGCAACAGAGCAGGGTGGGGGAAGAGGAGAGGGAATAGTGGTGAGGGGTTGTAGAGATGGTCTGTGTTTCTTCAGTTTCACCCAGAACCCACCCACCCATCCAGACAGACAGACAAGTAAAAGCTCATTGAGAGTGCTTTGACTACATTCCTTTAAGACACTGAGCTGTTGACCTGTTGTAAATATTTCCCAGCTTTGACCCAGGCTGTCATCCTGTTATTGTCCCATCTAGTGGCCTACAGTATCTTTCCACTCTTCCAATCCACTGATGATACCAATACTAGAGCAGTAGGCTGCATCTCATCTGACCTATCCAAACCCTGGAGGACATTGTTTCAAACAATGGATAATTGTCATCCTTTGTATTTTATTTTCAGAGAGGTAGGCCTCTGTTGATTTGACATGGTACTGTGGTTTGTGATGTGTCGGGTAGCTGTACAGGTATGTTTGACACATACTTTGTGACACACATTTTATGATGGATATTTTATGACTAGAGGTCGATCGATGAATCGGAATGGCCGATTTCAAGTTTTCATAACAATCGGAAATCTGTATTTATAAAAATAAAATAAATAAATAAATCTTTTTTTTCTTTACTTAATCTTTATTTAACTCGGCAAGTCAGTTAAGAACACATTCTTATTTTCAATGACGGCCTAGAAACGGTGGGTTAACTGCCTCGTTCGGGCAGAACGACAGATTTTCACCTTGTCAGCTCGGGAGATCCAATCTTGCAACCTTACAGTTAACTAATCCAACGCAATAACGACCTGCCTCTCTCTCGTTGCACTCCACAAGGAGACTGCCTGTTACGCAAATGCAGTAAGCCAAGGTAAGTTGCTAGCTAGCATTAAACTTATGTTATAAAAAACAATCAATCGTAATCACGAGTTAACTACACATGGTTGATGATATTACTAGATATTATCTAGCGTGTCCTGCGTTGCATATAATCTGACTGAGCACACAAGTATCTAAGTATCTGACTGAGCGGTGGTAGGCAGAAGCAGGCGTGTAAACATTCATTCAGACAACACTCTCATGCGTTTTGCCAGCAGCTCTTCGTTGTGCGTCAAGCATTGCGCTATTTATGACTTCAAGCCTATCAACTCCCGAGATGAGGCTGGTGTAACCGAAGTGAAATGGCTGGCGAGTTAGAGCGCGCTAATAGCGTTTCAAACTTCACTCGCTCTGAGCCTTGGGGTAGTTGTTTCCCTTGCTCTGCATGGGTAACGCTGCTTTGATGTGGCTGTTGTCGTTGTGTTGCTGGTTCGAGCCCAGGGAGGAGCGAGGAGAGGGATGGAAGCCATACTGTTACACTGGCAATAGTCTACGGTTAATTAAATACTAATGTAGAGGGAAATAGTCCTATAATTCCTAGAATAACTACAACCTAAAAATTTCTTAACTGGGAATATTGAAGACTCATGTTAAAAAGAACCACCAGCTTTCATATGTTCTCATGTTCTGAGCAAGGAACTGAAACGTTAGCTTTCTTACATAGCGCTTATTGCACTTTTACTTTCTTCTCCAACACTTTGTTTTTGCATTATTTAAACCAAATTGAACACATTTCATTATTTAGTTGAGGCTAAATTGATTTTATTGATGTATTATATTAAGTTAAGTGTTCATTTAGTATTGTTGTAATTGTCATTATTACAAATACATTTTAAACCGGCCGATTAATCGGTATCAGATTTTTTGGTCCTCCAATAATCATTATCGGCGTTGAAAAATCATAATCGGTCGACCTCTTTATGACCTGTATTATTTTGACATTTCATCATAGCCTTCCTCCCCTCCACACCCACGCACACCACACACATACATACCACACCCACGCACACCACACACACACATACATACCACGCACACCACACACACACACATTCATACCACACACACGCACATTCATACCACGCACACCGCACACCACACACGCACACCACACACACATTCACACATTCACACGCACACCACACACACACACATACATACACACACACGCACACCACACACACACACATACATACCACACACACGCATACATACCACACACACGCACACCACAAACCACCACCTCTGTACCTGTGGCATGATAGCAATAGAGGTAGGCCCACAGAATTAAATAGAACAATTGAATTAAAGGATCTTTATGGGTAGGCTGTGTCCTAGTTGACATTGTCTTTAGAGACCTTATGTAACACATAGTTAGCTACTAGTGTAATCTCTCTGGGAAGAATGAGCAGCTAAATATAGCTGGCCCATAAAGTTCTCCTGAAGATGCTGGGTGACTGAGTCATTACCACCCCGGGTCTGCTGGTTGCTCTCTGGTGGCTCTGAGGTGAAGTTTCCCCTAGGTACAGATCTAGGATCAGCTTCCCCTCCCCCAATCCTAACGTAAACCAATAGTGGGGGAAATGCAAAACTAACTCAAGATCAGCATCTAAGGGGCACCTTCAGGGCCAGACTTGGACCAGGCAGGTCCATAGGAAAGGAATGTCTCAGGACAGAATGCTGATGGTAGGAGTGCTACCTAGTGTTTAATGTTAGTGGTAGCTGGTAGGGAGAGGGGCTCTTTGGAGGAAAGGGGCAAAAAATGTTTACCAATGAAGCATAACAGTTCCAAGGCACTCCCTAAAATGCTGTATTGTGTTGGCATAACTTAATAGGAAGGGTTAGGCTGAAAGCACAGGTATTGGACTGTGTAATAAATAATAATAATAATAATAATAATAAATGCCATTTAGCAGACGCTTTTATCCAAAGCGACTTACAGTCATGTGTGCATACATTCTACGTATGGGTGGTCCCGGGGATCGAACCCACTACCCTGGCGTTACAAGCGCCATGCTCTACCAACTGAGCTACAGAAGGACCTCAGTCAGTCATGTTCTCTGAGTACAAGGAAACAGTCCTCTGCTCTCCACACCACTCTGATCTGATCAGTGTCAGACCAACCAGGAAGTGTTTCTATTGCACCAGGTTACATGTTGCTGTGTCTGTCTGCTACACTCACACGTCCCCTGATCACACTGCTCTAAGGTCAACACTTTGTTATGCTTTCATCGTCTGTGACCGACCTGGCACCCTATTCCCTATATAAGTAAATAGCCTTGTTCACATTAAAACAGCCCATAGCGCAGGAGCCTATCGCCTGCTTCGTTAGGCAGCTTGATGTACTGTAGGTAGCCAGGTAGCCTAGTGGTTAGAGTGGCTAACCAGCAGGTAGCCTAGTGGCTTTCGGTTACTAGTTCAGCCAGTAACCGAAAGGTTGCTAGATCGAATCCCCGAACTGACAAGGTGAAAATCTGTCGTTCTGCCTCTGAACAAGGCAGTTAATCCACTGTTCCTAGGCCGTCATTGTAAATAAGAACCAATTCCTAACTGTCTTGCCTTCTTAAACAAAGGTTAAATAAATAAAAAATACCCCTGGGCAGGATGCTATTCTATGTTCCCTGGTCAAAGTAGTTCACTATTGTAATAAGGTGTATTTTCAGAGACAGCCATTGACTCCAACTCTCCATTCTCAGATCCAGTGAAAAGTTGTTTCTCTTGTTGCCAGTTGTTTCATTTGTCGTGAAGGAACCAGTTCTGTTGTTTTGGCTGTGTCGTGGAGATGTTGCCAGATGAAGTCATGAGTTATGTTAATAATTAGTCTAGCCTTGGCACCCTATTCTATTCTCGCTGGGTGAAGTAGCGAGCTGCTCCTTAGGTAACATACCTACTCAGACTTTCCTGAGTCTGTCTGGTGCGTTGCGAGGTGATTCTGTCCAGTCAGGTCCTCTCCTGTCAGGTCCTGTCCTCTCCCTCCTGTCAGGTCCTGTCCTCTCCCTCCTGTCAGGTCCTGTCCTCTCCCTCCTGGCAGGTCCTCTCCTGTCCTCTCCCCTCCTGGCAGGTCCTCTCCTGTCCTCTCCTCTCCCCTCATGGCAGGTCCTCTCCTGTCCTCTCCTCTCCTCTCCTGGCAGGTCCTCTCCTGTCCTCTCCTCTCCTGGCAGGTCCTCTCCTGTCCTCTCCTCTCCTGGCAGGTCCTCTCCTGTCCTCTCCTCTCCTGGCAGGTCCTCTCCTGTCTTGTCCTCTCCTGTCCTCTCCTGTCTTGTCCTCTCCTCTCCTGTCAGGTCCTGTCCTCTCCTCCTGTCCTCTCCTGTCAGGTCCTCTCCTCTCCTGTCAGGTCCTGTTTGGTCCACTCCTCTCCTGTCAGGTCCTCTCCTGTCAGGTCCTCTCCTGTTAGGTCCTGTTAGGTCCTCTCCTGTCAGGTCCTGTCCTGTCAGGTCAGGTCCAGTCCTCTCCTGTCAGGTCCTGTCCTCTCCTGTCAGGTCCTCTCCTCTCCTGTCAGGTCCTGTCCTCTCCTCTCCTGTCAGGTCCTGTCCTCTCCTCTCCTGTCAGGTCCTGTCCTCTCCTCTCCTGTCAGGTCCTGTCCTCTCCTCTCCTGTCAGGTCCTGTCCTCTCCTCTCCTGTCAGGTCCTGTCCTCTCCTCTCCTATCAGGTCCTGCCCTCTCCTCTCCTGGCAGCTCCTGTCCTCTCCTCTCCTGTCAGGTCCTCTCCTCTCCTATCAGGTCCTGCCCTCTCCTCTCCTGTCAGGTCCTGTCCTCTCCTCCCCAGTCAGGTCCTGTCTGTGACGTCCGTGTCTGTCTGTCTCTCCTTGCAGGATGTGAAACTGTCAGCCGAAGTGGAGCCGTTTGTCCCACAAAAGAATGGTCTGGAAGGAGCGCTGGTCACCATGAGCGTGTCTGGAGGAGGAGAAGGAGGAGGGGGGGTAGAGCCCACCCCAATCCCCAGTTACCTCATCACCTGCTACCCTTTTGTCCAGGAGAATCAATCCAACAGGTAGACACATCACCCTACATCTTATAGTCCCTAGATCATGCAGCCTACACCCTACACACTAAGGGCAGGTTTCCTGGACACAGATTAAGCCTAGTCCTGGATTAAAAACCATATTCAATGGGGAATTTCTGAGCACATGTCTTTTCATTCAAAACTAGGCTTAATCTGTCTCTGGTAATTTGACCCTAAGAGTCTGAGGTGCGACTGTCACTGATACAATCTGTATTAGAACTACCCTGCCTCTGTACCTGAGCTGCTGACAGTTAGCCTAGCATTAGCTCGGAAAGAATCTCTATGGAGTCCAGGAATATTCCTGTTTCTGGCCCTCCTACAGGAATATTCCTGTTTCTGGCCCTCCTACAGGAATATTCCTGTTTCTGGCCCTCCTACAGGAATATTCCTGTTTCTGGCCCTCCTACAGGAATATTCCTGTTTCTGGCCCTCCTACAGGAATGTGCCTGTTTCTGGCCCTCCTACAGGAATGTGCCTGTTTCTGGCCCTCCTACAGGAATGTGCCTGTTTCTGACCCTCCTACAGGAATGTGCCTGTTTCTGACCCTCCTACAGGAATGTGCCTGTTTCTGACCCTCCTACAGGAATGTGCCTGTTTCTGACCCTCCTACAGGAATGTGCCTGTTTCTGACCCTCCTACAGGAATGTGCCTGTTTCTGACCCTCCTACAGGAATGTGCCTGTTTCTGACCCTCCTACAGGAATGTGCCTGTTTCTGGCCCTCCTACAGGAATGTGCCTGTGCCCATGTCAGGGAAAACTGATAGGGTCTTCCTTCTGATTCACCTAAGGAAACCCCCATATACTGTGTGAGTGTTACACACAGCTAGGCTGTGAATGATCAGTTACCACCCAGGGATGTGATCAGGGCAGAAAAATATACCAGGCACTCTGATTTTTAAATAAAAACACACCAAAAACAGATGACCATGCTTTGTAACGTTTCTAAAAACAAGAAATGTGATATTACTCTTTCATTTTTTTGTGACTGGATTTTTTAAACCAAAATATCATAGACAAATTGTTGAGTTGGCCCTTTAAGGGCGGGAGGTTACCTTGGTGTGTGCGATTTGGGATCTGACTCTTTGCTATCAGTTGAAGCAACAGACTCAAACTAATGTTGAAAAGCTACTGAACTTGTGAGCAAAACAATGTAAATAGCCAAGGAACACAAAGACAAAGTCTCACTTTGTAGACGTTTGTGGAACGTAAGACCAACGTTTATGTCTGTGCACAGTGCCTCCAAAAGGAATCTATCAGCATTTCACTCAGTGAGCTCAGCTGTGCCAGATGGGACATATAGTTGAAGTCTCTGAGTTTACACACACCTTAGCCAACTCAGTTTTTCACAATTCCTGACATTTAATCATAGTAAAAAATTCTCTGTCTTAGGTCAGTTAGGATCACCACCTTGTTTTAAGACTGTGAAATATCAGAATACTAGTAGAGAATGATTTCCGCTTTTATTTCTTTCATCACATTCCCAGTGGGTCAGAAGTTTACATACAGTCAATTAGTATTTGGTAGCATTGCCTTTAAATTGTTTAACTAAGGTCAAATGTTTCAGGTAGCCTTCCACAATAAGTTGGGTGAATTTTGGCCCATTCCTCCTGACAGAGCTGGTGTAACTGAGTCAGGTTTGTAGGCCTCCTTGCTCATACACTCTTTTTCAGTTCTGCCCACACATTTTCTTCGGGATTGAGGTCTGGGCTTTGTGATGGCCACTCCAATACCTTGACTTTGTCCTCAAACCATTTTACCACACTTTGGAAGTATGCTTGGGGTCATTGTCCATTTGGAAGACTCATTTGTGACCAAGCTTTAACTTCCTGACTGATGTCTTGAGATGTTGCTTCAATATATCGACATAATTTTCCTCCCTCATGATGCCATCTATTTTGTGAAGTGCACCAGTCCCTCCTGCAGCAAAGTACCCTGACAACATGATGCTGCCACCCCTGTGCTTCACGGTGTGGATGGTGTTCTTCGCCTTGCAAGCCTCCCCCTTTTTCCTCCAAACATAGTGATGGTCATTATGGCCAAACAGTTCTATTTTTGTTTCATCAGACCAGAGGACATTTCTCCAAAAAGTACGATCTTTGTCCCCATGTGCAGTTACAAACTGTAGTCTGGTTTTTATATGGCAGTTTTGGATTAGATGAACCAGACTTGTGGAGGTCTACACTTTCTTTTCTGACGTCTTGGCTGATTTCTTGTGATTTTCCCATGATGTCAAGCAAAGAGGACCTGAGTTTGAAGGTAGGCCTTGAAATACATCCACAGGTACACCTCCAATTGACTAAAATTATGTCAATTAGCCTATCAGAAGCTTCGAAAGCCATGATATTTTCTGGAATTCTCCAAGCTGTTTAAAGGCACAGTCAACTTAGTGTATGTAAACTTCTGACTCACTGGAATTGTGATACAGTGAATTATAAGTGAAATAATCTGTCTAAACAATTGTTTGAAAATGACTTGTGTCATGCACAAAGTAGATGTCCTGACCGACTTGCCAAAACTATAGTTTGTTAACAAGAAATTTGTGGAGTGGTTGAAAAATGAGTTTTAATGACTCCAACCTAAGTGTATGAAAACTTCAGACTTCAACTGTAGGTTTGATATTTCTTTGTGGAATTAGCAGCTTTGAAACAAAATACTTTAAATACTTTAAAAACAGATACTGCAACATTTTCTGAACACTAACTCACATGTGCTCATACTTGACTTTGGACTTTTTATTCAGGAATGTAATGCTCCCACTGTAGAGTCCTGCACATTGACCACCCGCCAATGGGGTTGGTGAAATATACATTTTACCCGCAGGTGTTGGGTGTTAATTCTATGCCCTGGATGTGATCGAGGGCTGTCGACCTGTGTGTGTGTCCTGTGCGTTTCTCTTTGTCGGGTGTCGGGTGTTAACTTTATGCCCTGGATGTGATTGAGAGCTGTCGACCTGTGTGTGTGTCCTGTGCGTTTCTCTTTGTCGGGTGTTAATTCTATGCCCTGGATGTGATTGAGAGCTGTCGACCTGTGTGTGTGTCCTGTGCGTTTCTCTTTGTCGGGTGTCGGGTGTTAACTTTATGCCCTGGATGTGATTGAGAGCTGTCGACCTGTGTGTGTGTCCTGTGCGTTTCTCTTTGTCAGGGGTGATCTGCCTCTTGCTGCACGTTCGTTTCCTTCCTGTCTGTTTTGAATAGCAGGAAGTGGTCTCTCAAGACCACCGGCTGTGAAAATGTCAGCTGGATCCTTGTCACACACACACACACACACACACACACACACACACACACACACACACACACACACACACACACACACACACACACACACACACACACACACACACACACACACACACACACACACACACACACACACACACACACACACACACACACACACACACACAGTCAGCTCTACACTGATATCAGCAGTGTAACAAGCTTTGTCTTAGTTTGACACAGTTTTCTCTGGCTTCCTACGGGTATATTAGTCCTAATAAGTTTGAAATATCCAATAAATGTCGTTCCACTTCATGACTGTGTCCCACTTGTTGTTGATTCTTCACAAAACAGTTTAATATCTTTATGTTTGAAGCCTGAAATGTGGCAAAAGGTCACAAAGTTCAAGGGGGCCGAATACTTTCGCAAGAAACTGTATGTTGTATATTCATACAATCATAACTACACCAGTCATTTGTTCTCTCCCTCCCCTCTACAGACAACAGCACCCTATGTATAGTGGAGGAGGGGACCTGCGCTGGCAGCAGCCCAACCCCAGCCCAGGTGGTCCGTACCTAGCTTACCCCATCCTGTCCTCCCCCAGCCTCCAGTCTCCAATGACTACACCTACTACCAGATCATGCCTGCACCCTGCCCGCCCATGATGGGCTTTTACCAGGTAGGTAGCTGAAATGTTAGGGGTTAGAGGCAGACCAGAAGTCAGAAGGTTGCTAGTTCAAATCCTGGGCGAGGAGATAGAACAGGGAAGTGAATTAGCAACCCGGAGGGCTGCTGGTGTCAGATCTCAGGTACTATTCACCTTCAATGTGCCCTTTCGCTTGGTAGGTAGTGGAGTGTGTTGTTTTTGGGAGAAGAGGTTTACAAGACTAGTAGCCTGAAGAAATGGTTAGGAGAACAGAAGAAGTGGAGGATAAATGTTCATTGTCACAGGTACTATTCATTGCCAATGTGCCCTTTAGCATGGTAGGTAGTGGAGTATGTGTGAATGTTTGGCACAGATGGAAAATACAGTTGTTCTGTTCCTCTACCAGCCCTTCCCAGGAACGTACGCCGGGCCCCTGCAGCCTGGCGTGGTAAACCCTATATCAGCTGACGTCAGCGAGAGACCGGCCGCTCTCGGACAGGCGTTTGGACTAGCTAATCAGAGAGGTGGGAGGGGCATGGGCAGACCTGCCGTTCTACCCAAGGTAAGAGGTTAGAGGTCAAACATGTTATTCTGCTGGTCTACCCTAATGCAAGGTGCTCAGGTCCATACTTCATTTTTACATTACTGATCAATTAATACCATCAATGAATTCATTAATTAATACCATTAATTGGGTCGTATAACATCAATATACAAAATCATGTTTAATGTTATTATAGTCTATGTTCTATCAGCAGCAGCAGGTGGGGTTGTGTCAGTCCCTGAGGGCCAGAAGGCCCCCCATGAGGACTGTAGCTGTCCAGAAGGAGGTGTGTTCCTCGGGGCCAGATGGACGGACCAAGACAGTCCTACTCGTGGACGCTGCCCAACAGACTGGTACGTTTATAACCAGTAACATACTAGTTGAGCCCAGGGTTTGACTCAGGTTTGCATTGCCAAACCCCTGTATACTGGTCTAAAGTATGTCCACAGATGAATGAGGGCCTAACTCTTCTCTAACTTCTGTACAGGGTTGTGTACTGACTGTATGTGCCTGACTGTGGTCTAAGCCTTCATTACAGTATAAGCCTTCATTACAGTATAAAGGCTTTACATAATGAAACTACACAGTCAACCACAGAGCATCTAGATCCTACTGAGCTTAGAGAACAGGTTTACAATGATGACGCTTCATCATACTGAGACACTATGGCTACGTTTACACAGGCAGCCAAGTCTATTTATTTTCTTTTGACCAATCAGATCAGCTCTGAAAAAGATCTGATGTGAAAAAATCTGTGATTTGTCAAAAGACAAATTAGTGGAAAAAACATCACAACTGGTTTGCCTGTGTAAACGGAGCCTATGATACCCATCCTGCTGGGAAGACCGTAGGAATGTAGAGTTTCAGGTTGGAGAGGTCTACTCTGCACGTGTGCAGTACGTGTTGTCCTCTGTGATACCTCTGACTGGGGGAATAATGCTACTTTGTATTTTTTTAAACCTTTATTTAACCAGGAAGGGCTCATTGAGTTTAAAATCTATTTTTCAAGAGCGCCCTGGCCAAGATAGGCAGCACAGAGTCATTACAAAAAAATGACAGATAAGACAACATGAAAAACTACAAGTAATCTAGTAAAAACCATTGAATTCACAAGAGTATTTAACAGCAAATTAAAAACATTGACAGGTCAGGGAATCAGCCTCAAAAAATCCTTCATCAGTGATTTAAAAACACCAATCGGGACAAGTTCTTCCAGTTTAAAAGTATTTTGTGAGGTGTTCCAAGACGATGGCACAGAGGACGTAAAAGCCCTTTTACCAAATTCAGTTGGGACATTTGGAACAGTTAGCAGGATAAAGTCCAGTGAAGTACCCACCACATTTCTGAACAATAAAAATGCACAAATAAAAAGGTAGTAAACCCAAAATGGCTTTGTAAATAAACGTATACCAGTGACTGAGCCTACGAGTGACTAGAGAATTCCAGCCAACCCTGGTATACAAAGTGCAGTGGTGCGTAAGGGTTTTAAAATCAATCACAAAGTGCCATGGTAAAGGGTGTCAATTGATCTCAAACACTGAGTGCAAGCATTCATATATAAAATATCCCTATAGTCTAGTAAAGGCATAAATGTAGCTGACACTAGCCTCCTTCTGGCTTCAAAAGAAAAACAGGCCTTATTCCTAAAATAAAATCCCAATTTCAACTTCAATTTTTGTAAGTTGTTGAATATGCAATCTAAAAGAGAGGCCGTCATCAATTAAAATTCCAAGATATTTATATGAGGTTACAACTTCAATCTCCTTGCCCTGACAGGTAGTAATAGGCGAAAGGTTCAGAGGTCTATTTCTTGCATTAGAAAACGCCATTAGTTTAGTTTTGTCAGTATTGAGGATAAGCTTCAATTGACACAAGGTATGTTGAACAGTATAAAAAGCAGTTTGCATGTTCTGGAAAGCTTTTGTAAGAGACGAGGCACAACATTAAATAATAGTATCATCAGCATAAAAATGAGGTTGTGCATTTTGGACATTTTTGTCTAAATCATTTATATAAATAGTGAATAAGAGAGGACCAAGTACAGAGCCTTGGGGCACACCATTCAAGACAGACAATTTAACAGACATAAGCCCATCAAATTGAGTGCACTGAGTTCTATCAGACAGATAGTTAGCAAACCATGCAACTGCATGCTCTGAAAGACCTACACTCAACAATCTCTGCCTTGGTATAGCATGATCAACTGTATCAAAAGCCTTAGAGGGATCAATAAAAAGTGAGACACAGTGGTGTTTTTGTCAATGGCTTCAGTGATATCATTTAAAACCTTCATGGCTGCTGTAATTGTGCTATGCTTCTTCCTGAAGCCCGATTGGTACATTGATAAAATGAGTTAGTTTTTATTTACTATTTTAGCTGTTCACTTACAAGGGTTTCAAGTATTTTCACCAGGGGTGACAGCTTTGAGATTGGCCTATAATTATTTAAACGAGTTGGATCTCCCCCTTTTAAAAGTGGTAGGACAAATGCTACTCAATGTGACTAAGAGTTAGATCCATAATGAGATGGACATCACATTGGTTGTTAACCAGTAAAGGTGCAATAAGCATCTAAATGCTACTTCTCTGCTTGCCACTGCTTCTGTCTGCTCTTTGGGGTCAAGGCCGGGTTACTGTAGAGCTCTTTGGGGTCAAGGCCGGGTTACTGTAGAGCTCTTTGGGGTCAAGGCCTGGTTACTGTAGAGCACTTTGGGGTCAAGGCCGGGTTACTGTAGAGCTCTTTGGGGTCAAGGCCGGGTTACTGTAGAGCTCTTTGGGGTCAAGGCCTGGTTACTATAGAGCTCTTTGGGGTCAAGGCCGGGTTACTGTAGAGCACTTTGGTGTCAAGGCCGGGTTACTGTAGAGCTCTTTGGGGTCAAGGCCTGGTTACTGTAGAGCACTTTGGGGTCAAGGCCGGGTTACTGTAGAGCACTTTGGGGTCAAGGCCGGGTTACTGTAGAGCACTTTGGGGTCAAGGCCGGGTTACTGTAGAGCTCTTTGGGGTCAAGGCCGGGTTACTGTAGAGCTCTTTGGGGTCAAGGCCGGGTTACTGTAGAGCTCTTTGGGGTCAAGGCCGGGTTACTGTAGAGCTCTTTGGGGTCAAGGCCGGGTTACTGTAGAGCTCTTTGGGGTCAAGGCGGGTTACTGTAGAGCTCTTTGGGGTCAAGGCCTGGTTACTGTAGAGCTCTTTGGGGTCAAGGCCGGGTTATTGTAGAGCTCTTTGGGGTCAAGGCCGGGTTACTGTAGAGCACTTTGGGGTCAAGGCCGGGTTACTGTAGAGCACTTTGGGGTCAAGGCCGGGTTACTGTAGAGCACTTTGGGGTCAAGGCCGGGTTACTGTAGAGCACTTTGGGACAACCGCTGATGTAAAAAAAAAAAGGGCTTTAATAAATACATTTGGGGCTGGTTTCCTGGACCAAGATTATGTCTGGTCCTAGACTAAAAAGATATCTCCATTTAAATATATCTTTAGTCCAAGGACTAGGCTTAATGTATTGATAGATTGATCTGTGATATCTGTCTGTCTGTAGACTTCCCAGGGGACAATGCGTGTGGTCGTGGTGCGTTGGAACGGGAGCGGGCCAGCCCCCTGCTGTGGAAGAACCTTCCCCGGAGAAGGCGGGCCTCGCACCCTGCCGAGAGCTCCAGCGAGGCGGACATCGACAGCGACAGCGGATACTGCAGCCCCAAACACAACCAGCAGGCCCCGGGGGTTACGCAACACAATGCCCACGCTGCTATAGCTCCTACGGTAGGCCCTAACTCTAACCCGGTGGTAGACCCAACACTATACTGCTGTTTAGTACTGTGGTGTCCAACACAACTATCAGGCCCCGGGGGTTACGCAACACAATGCCCACGCTGCTATAGCTCCTACGGTAGGCCCTAACTCTAACCCGGTGTTAGACCCAACACTATACTGCTGTTTAGTACTGTGGTGTCCAACACAACTATCAGGCCCCGGGGGTTACGCAAACACAATGCCCACGCTGTTATAGCTCCTACGGTAGGCCCCCTTTAACCTTAACCACTGTCCACAGCTTCTACAATGGTAGGCCCTATCCCTTACCCTAACTCTATAGTACTGTAGCCTCAAACACAAGGTAACCCTGACCCCAGACCTAGCTATAACCTAACCTTCACGTGCATGACTGAAGTGAAATATCTGACATGCTTCTTCCCTCTCTCTCTCTGTCTCCGTCTCTCTCTCTCTGTCTGTCTCTGTCTCTCTCCGTCTCTCCGTCTCTCCGTCTGTCTGTCTGTCTGTCTGTCTGTCTGTCTGTCTGTCTGTCTGTCTGTCTGTCTGTCTGTCTGTCTGTCTGTCTGTCTGTCTGTCTGTCTGTCTGTCTGTCTGTCTGTCTGTCTGTCTGTCTGTCTGTCTGTCTGTCTGTCTGTCTGTCTGTCTGTCTGTCTGTCTGTCTGTCTGTCTGTCTGTCTGTCTGTCTGTCTGTCTGTCTGTCTGTCTGTCTGTCTGTCTGTCTGTCTGTCTGTCTGTCTGTCTGTCTGTCTGTCTGTCTGTCTGTCTGTCTGTCTGTCTGTCTGTCTGTCTGTCTGTCTGTCTGTCTGTCTGTCTGTCTGTCTGTCTGTCTGTCTGTCTGTCTGTCTGTCTGTCTCTGTCTCTGTCTGTCTGTCTGTCTGTCTGTCTGTCTGTCTGTCTGTCTGTCTGTCTGTCTGTCTGTCTGTCTGTCTGTCTGTCTGTCTGTCTGTCTGTCTGTCTGTCTGTCTGTCTGTCTGTCTGTCTGTCTGTCTGTCTGTCTGTCTGTCTGTCTGTCTGTCTGTCTGTCTGTCTGTCTGTCTGTCTGTCTGTCTGTCTGTCTGTCTGTCTGTCTGTCTGTCTGTCTGTCTGTCTGTCTGTCTGTCTGTCTGTCTGTCTGTCTGTCTGTCTGTCTGTCTGTCTGTCTGTCTGTCTGTCTGTCTGTCTGTCTGTCTGTCTGTCTGTCTGTCTGTCTGTCTGTCTGTCTGTCTGTCTGTCTGTCTGTCTGTCTGTCTGTCTGTCTGTCTGTCTGTCTGTCTGTCTGTCTGTCTGTCTGTCTGTCTGTCTGTCTGTCTGTCTGTCTGTCTGTCTGTCTGTCTGTCTGTCTGTCTGTCTGTCTGTCTGTCTGTCTGTCTGTCTGTCTGTCTGTCTGTCTGTCTGTCTGTCTGTCTGTCTGTCTGTCTGTCTGTCTGTCTGTCTGTCTGTCTGTCTGTCTGTCTGTCTGTCTGTCTGTCTGTCTGTCTGTCTGTCTGTCTGTCTGTCTGTCTGTCTGTCTGTCTGTCTGTCTGTCTGTCTGTCTGTCTGTCTGTCTGTCTGTCTGTCTGTCTGTGTCTCTGTCTGTGTCTCTCTGTCTGTGTCTCTCTGTCTGTGTCTCTCTGTCTGTGTCTCTCTGTCTGTGTCTCTCTGTCTGTGTCTCTCTGTCTGTGTCTCTGTGTCTGTGTCTCTGTGTCTGTGTCTCTGTGTCTGTGTCTCTCTGTCTGTGTCTCTCTGTCTGTGTCTCTCTGTCTGTGTCTCTCTGTCTGTGTCTCTCTCTCTGTGTCTCTCTCTCTGTGTCTCTCTCTCTGTGTCTCTCTCTCTGTGTCTCTCTCTCTGTGTCTCTCTCTCTGTGTCTCACTCACTCACTCACACTCTCCGTCTCTCTCTCTCTCTCTCTGACTTCTCTCTCTCTCTCTCTGTCTCTCTCTCTCTCTGTCTCTCTCTGTCTCTGTCTCTCTCTGTCTCTGTCTCTCTCTGTCTCTGTCTCTCTCTGTCTCTGTCTCTCTCTCTCTCTCTCTCTCTCTCTCTCTCTCTCTCTCTCTCTCTCTCTCTCTCTCTCTCTCTCTCTCTCTCTCTCTCTCTCTCTCTCTCTCTCTCTCTCTCTCTCTCTCTCTCTCTCTCTCTCTCTCTCTCTCTCTCTCTCCAGGGAGTGGATGCAGGTGTAATGACAGGTAGGCTTTGTTTTTATGATTCATCATTTGATTTCTGATAAGACAGATGATTACCTTGCCTTTCCCCTTGGCTGTGTCCTGTATTATTACCTTTGTCTCTCTCTCTGTGTGTGTAGCGGTAAGCTGGGTGAACGTAGCATCTCAGGCCTCTCAGAGGCCGTGGTCAGACAACAGGACCACCCCGTTCCAACGGACAGGGAAGACCCTGATCAGAGGAACTACTCGCAGGTACAATGGACCTCACCTGGGCAACTGTAATTAAATCTCTGACTGACCCTCTCACCCCCAATGTCTTTCTCTCCCCCCCAGCAGGACTTCCATGCAGGGTACTCAGGGGGGCGTGTATGTTCTAACCCCACCCCCGCACACAGTAACGGTGGTCTGCAGCAGAGACGGCTCCAGCCCGGACTGGGCTCTGGGACGGTGCTTGCTCCTGAGCCACTCTACTTTGAGGTGGGAGAAATCTACATGAAATTCTGTATTTGACAATATGCATTTCATATGCATTTGGAATCAAATCCTTACTTGAGATACAGGATTTAAATGACAGTTGTGTCTCCATTAATAGTTCTTCATATTCTTCAGTTCTTCATGTATCTGTTTGTTTCCATCTTGGTCAGTGTGTATTAGGAGTTAGTGAGGCTGTAGATGTAGAGAAGGTATTGTGAAGGAGGTATTGTGTGAACTAGTCCTCAGTCAGTGTGTATTAGGAGTTAGTGAGGCTGTAGATGTAGAGAAGGTATTGTGAAGGAGGTGTGAACTAGTCCTCAGTCAGTGTGTATTAGGAGTTAGTGAGGCTGTAGATGTAGAGAAGGTATTGTGAAGGAGGTATTGTGTGAACTAGTCCTCAGTCAGTGTGTATTAGGAGTTAGTGAGGCTGTAGATGTAGAGAAGGTATTGTGAAGGAGGTATTGTGTGAACTAGTCCTCAGTCAGTGTGTATTAGGAGTTAGTGAGGCTGTAGATGTAGAGAAGGTATTGTGTGAACTAGTCCTCAGTCAGTGTGTATTAGGAGTTAGTGAGGCTGTAGATGTAGAGAAGGTATTGTGAAGGAGGTATTGTGTGAACTAGTCCTCAGTCAGTGTGTATTAGGAGTTAGTGAGGCTGTAGATGTAGAGAAGGTATTGTGTGAACTAGTCCTCAGTCAGTGTGTATTAGGAGTTAGTGAGGCTGTAGATGTAGAGAAGGTATTGTGAAGGAGGTATTGTGTGAACTAGTCCTCAGTCAGTGTGTATTAGGAGTTAGTGAGGCTGTAGATGTAGAGAAGGTATTGTGAAGGAGGTATTGTGTGAACTAGTCCTCAGTCAGTGTGTATTAGGAGTTAGTGAGGCTGTAGATGTAGAGAAGGTATTGTGTGAACTAGTCCTCAGTCAGTGTGTATTAGGAGTTAGTGAGGCTGTAGATGTAGAGAAGGTATTGTGTGAACTAGTCCTCAGTCAGTGTGTATTAGGAGTTAGTGAGGCTGTAGATGTAGAGAAGGTATTGTGAAGGAGGTATTGTGTGAACTAGTCCTCAGTCAGTGTGTATTAGGAGTTAGTGAGGCTGTAGATGTAGAGAAAGGTATTGTGTGAACTAGTCCTCAGTCAGTGTGTATTAGGAGTTAGTGAGGCTGTAGATGTAGAGAAGGTATTGTGAAGGAGGTATTGTGTGAACTAGTCCTCAGTCAGTGTGTATTAGGAGTTAGTGAGGCTGTAGATGTAGAGAAGGTATTGTGTGAACTAGTCCTCAGTCAGTGTGTATTAGGAGTTAGTGAGGCTGTAGATGTAGAGAAGGTATTGTGAAGGAGGTATTGTGTGAACTAGTCCTCAGTCAGTGTGTATTAGGAGTTAGTGAGGCTGTAGATGTAGAGAAGGTATTGTGTGAACTAGTCCTCAGTCAGTGTGTATTAGGAGTTAGTGAGGCTGTAGATGTAGAGAAGGTATTGTGAAGGAGGTATTGTGTGAACTAGTCCTCAGTCAGTGTGTATTAGGAGTTAGTGAGGCTGTAGATGTAGAGAAGGTATTGTGAAGGAGGTATTGTGTGAACTAGTCCTCAGTCAGTGTGTATTAGGAGTTAGTGAGGCTGTAGATGTAGAGAAGGTATTGTGAAGGAGGTATTGTGTGAACTAGTCCTCAGTCAGTGTGTATTAGGAGTTAGTGAGGCTGTAGATGTAGAGAAGGTATTGTGAAGGAGGTATTGTGTGAACTAGTCCTCAGTCAGTGTGTATTAGGAGTTAGTGAGGCTGTAGATGTAGAGAAGGTATTGTGAAGTGAAGGATTGTGTGAACTAGTCCTCAGTCAGTGTGTATTAGGAGTTAGTGAGGCTGTAGATGTAGAGAAGGTATTGTGAAGGAGGTATTGTGTGAACTAGTCCTCAGTCAGTGTGTATTAGGAGTTAGTGAGGCTGTAGATGTAGAGAAGGTATTGTGAAGGAGGTATTGTGTGAACTAGTCCTCAGTCAGTGTGTATTAGGAGTTAGTGAGGCTGTAGATGTAGAGAAGGTATTGTGTGAACTAGTCCTCAGTCAGTGTGTATTAGGAGTTAGTGAGGCTGTAGATGTAGAGAAGGTATTGTGTGAACTAGTCCTCAGTCAGTGTGTATTAGGAGTTAGTGAGGCTGTAGATGTAGAGAAGGTATTGTGAAGGAGGTATTGTGTGAACTAGTCCTCAGTCAGTGTGTATTAGGAGTTAGTGAGGCTGTAGATGTAGGTAGAAGGTATTGTGTGAACTAGTCCTCAGTCAGTGTGTATTAGGAGTTAGTGAGGCTGTAGATGTAGAGAAGGTATTGTGAAGGAGGTATTGTGTGAACTAGTCCTCAGTCAGTGTGTATTAGGAGTTAGTGAGGCTGTAGATGTAGAGAAGGTATTGTGAAGGAGGTATTGTGTGAACTAGTCCTCAGTCAGTGTGTATTAGGAGTTAGTGAGGCTGTAGATGTAGAGAAGGTATTGTGAAGGAGGTATTGTGTGAACTAGTCCTCAGTCAGTGTGTATTAGGAGTTAGTGAGGCTGTAGATGTAGAGAAGGTATTGTGAAGGAGGTATTGTGTGAACTAGTCCTCAGTCAGTGTGTATTAGGAGTTAGTGAGGCTGTAGATGTAGAGAAGGTATTGTGAAGGAGGTATTGTGTGAACTAGTCCTCAGTCAGTGTGTATTAGGAGTTAGTGAGGCTGTAGATGTAGAGAAGGTATTGTGAAGGAGGTATTGTGTGAACTAGTCCTCAGTCAGTGTGTATTAGGAGTTAGTGAGGCTGTAGATGTAGAAGGTATTGTGAAGGAGGTATTGTGTGAACTAGTCCTCAGTCAGTGTGTATTAGGAGTTAGTGAGGCTGTAGATGTAGAGAAGGTATTGTGAAGGAGGTATTGTGTGAACTAGTCCTCAGTCAGTGTGTATTAGGAGTTAGTGAGGCTGTAGATGTAGAGAAGGTATTGTGAAGGAGGTATTGTGTGAACTAGTCCTCAGTCAGTGTGTATTAGGAGTTAGTGAGGCTGTAGATGTAGAGAAGGTATTGTGAAGGAGGTATTGTGTGAACTAGTCCTCAGTCAGTGTGTATTAGGAGTTAGTGAGGCTGTAGATGTAGAGAAGTATTGTGAAGGAGGTATTGTGTGAACTAGTCCTCAGTCAGTGTGTATTAGGAGTTAGTGAGGCTGTAGATGTAGAGAAGGTATTGTGAAGGAGGTATTGTGTGAACTAGTCCTCAGTCAGTGTGTATTAGGAGTTAGTGAGGCTGTAGATGTAGAGAGAAGGTATTGTGAAGGAGGTATTGTGTGAACTAGTCCTCAGTCAGTGTGTATTAGGAGTTAGTGAGGCTGTAGATGTAGAGAAGGTATTGTGAAGGAGGTATTGTGTGAACTAGTCCTCAGTCAGTGTGTATTAGGAGTTAGTGAGGCTGTAGATGTAGAGAAGGTATTGTGAAGGAGGTATTGTGTGAACTAGTCCTCAGTCAGTGTGTATTAGGAGTTAGTGAGGCTGTAGATGTAGAGAAGGTATTGTGAAGGAGGTATTGTGTGAACTAGTCCTCAGTCAGTGTGTATTAGGAGTTAGTGAGGCTGTAGATGTAGAGAAGGTATTGTGTGAACTAGTCCTCAGTCAGTGTGTATTAGGAGTTAGTGAGGCTGTAGATGTAGAGAAGGTATTGTGAAGGAGGTATTGTGTGAACTAGTCCTCAGTCAGTGTGTATTAGGAGTTAGTGAGGCTGTAGATGTAGAGAAGGTATTGTGAAGGAGGTATTGTGTGAACTAGTCCTCAGTCAGTGTGTATTAGGAGTTAGTGAGGCTGTAGATGTAGAGAAGGTATTGTGAAGGAGGTATTGTGTGAACTAGTCCTCAGTCAGTGTGTATTAGGAGTTAGTGAGGCTGTAGATGTAGAGAAGGTATTGTGTGTGAACTAGTCCTCAGTCAGTGTGTATTAGGAGTTAGTGAGGCTGTAGATGTAGAGAAGGTATTGTGAAGGAGGTATTGTGTGAACTAGTCCTCAGTCAGTGTGTATTAGGAGTTAGTGAGGCTGTAGATGTAGAGAAGGTATTGTGTGAACTAGTCCTCAGTCAGTGTGTATTAGGAGTTAGTGAGGCTGTAGATGTAGAGAAGGTATTGTGAAGGAGGTATTGTGTGAACTAGTCCTCAGTCAGTGTGTATTAGGAGTTAGTGAGGCTGTAGATGTAGAGAAGGTATTGTGAAGGAGGTATTGTGTGAACTAGTCCTCAGTCAGTGTGTATTAGGAGTTAGTGAGGCTGTAGATGTAGAGAAGGTATTGTGAAGGAGGTATTGTGTGAACTAGTCCTCAGTCAGTGTGTATTAGGAGTTAGTGAGGCTGTAGATGTAGAGAAGGTATTGTGAAGGAGGTATTGTGTGAACTAGTCCTCAGTCAGTGTGTATTAGGAGTTAGTGAGGCTGTAGATGTAGAGAAGGTATTGTGAAGGAGGTATTGTGTGAACTAGTCCTCAGTCAGTGTGTATTAGGAGTTAGTGAGGCTGTAGATGTAGAGAAGGTATTGTGAAGGAGGTATTGTGTGAACTAGTCCTCAGTCAGTGTGTATTAGGAGTTAGTGAGGCTGTAGATGTAGAGAAGGTATTGTGTGAACTAGTCCTCAGTCAGTGTGTATTAGGAGTTAGTGAGGCTGTAGATGTAGAGAAGGTATTGTGAAGGAGGTATTGTGTGAACTAGTCCTCAGTCAGTGTGTATTAGGAGTTAGTGAGGCTGTAGATGTAGAGAAGGTAGAAAGGTATTGTGTGAACTAGTCCTCAGTCAGTGTGTATTAGGAGTTAGTGAGGCTGTAGATGTAGAGAAGGTATTGTGAAGGAGGTATTGTGTGAACTAGTCCTCAGTCAGTGTGTATTAGGAGTTAGTGAGGCTGTAGATGTAGAGAAGGTATTGTGAAGGTATTGTGTGAACTAGTCCTCAGTCAGTGTGTATTAGGAGTTAGTGAGGCTGTAGATGTAGAGAAGGTATTGTGAAGGAGGTATTGTGTGAACTAGTCCTCAGTCAGTGTGTATTAGGAGTTAGTGAGGCTGTAGATGTAGAGAAGGTATTGTGAAGGAGGTATTGTGTGAACTAGTCCTCAGTCAGTGTGTATTAGGAGTTAGTGAGGCTGTAGATGTAGAGAAGGTATTGTGAAGGAGGTATTGTGTGAACTAGTCCTCAGTCAGTGTGTATTAGGAGTTAGTGAGGCTGTAGATGTAGAGAAGGTATTGTGAAGGAGGTATTGTGTGAACTAGTCCTCAGTCAGTGTGTATTAGGAGTTAGTGAGGCTGTAGATGTAGAATTGTGAAGGTATTGTGTGAACTAGTCCTCAGTCAGTGTGTATTAGGAGTTAGTGAGGCTGTAGATGTAGAGAAGGTATTGTGAAGGAGGTATTGTGTGAACTAGTCCTCAGTCAGTGTGTATTAGGAGTTAGTGAGGCTGTAGATGTAGAGAAGGTATTGTGAAGGAGGTATTGTGTGAACTAGTCCTCAGTCAGTGTGTATTTGGAGTTAGTGAGGCTGTAGATGTAGAGAAGGTATTGTGAAGGAGGTATTGTGTGAACTAGTCCTCAGTCAGTGTGTATTAGGAGTTAGTGAGGCTGTAGATGTAGAGAAGGTATTGTGTGAACTAGTCCTCAGTCAGTGTGTATTAGGAGTTAGTGAGGCTGTAGATGTAGAGAAGGTATTGTGAAGGAGGTATTGTGTGAACTAGTCCTCAGTCAGTGTGTATTAGGAGTTAGTGAGGCTGTAGATGTAGAGAAGGTATTGTGTGAACTAGTCCTCAGTCAGTGTGTATTAGGAGTTAGTGAGGCTGTAGATGTAGAGAAGGTATTGTGAAGGAGGTATTGTGTGAACTAGTCCTCAGTCAGTGTGTATTAGGAGTTAGTGAGGCTGTAGATGTAGAGAAGGTATTGTGTGAACTAGTCCTCAGTCAGTGTGTATTAGGAGTTAGTGAGGCTGTAGATGTAGAGAAGGTATTGTGAAGGAGGTATTGTGTGAACTAGTCCTCAGTCAGTGTGTATTAGGAGTTAGTGAGGCTGTAGATGTAGAGAAGGTATTGTGTGAACTAGTCCTCAGTCAGTGTGTATTAGGAGTTAGTGAGGCTGTAGATGTAGAGAAGGTATTGTGAAGGAGGTATTGTGTGAACTAGTCCTCAGTCAGTGTGTATTAGGAGTTAGTGAGGCTGTAGATGTAGAGAAGGTATTGTGAAGGAGGTATTGTGTGAACTAGTCCTCAGTCAGTGTGTATTAGGAGTTAGTGAGGCTGTAGATGTAGAGAAGGTATTGTGAAGGAGGTATTGTGTGAACTAGTCCTCAGTCAGTGTGTATTAGGAGTTAGTGAGGCTGTAGATGTAGAGAAGGTATTGTGAAGGAGGTATTGTGTGAACTAGTCCTCAGTCAGTGTGTATTAGGAGTTAGTGAGGCTGTAGATGTAGAGAAGGTATTGTGAAGGAGGTATTGTGTGAACTAGTCCTCAGTCAGTGTGTATTAGGAGTTAGTGAGGCTGTAGATGTAGAGAAGGTATTGTGAAGGAGGTATTGTGTGAACTAGTCCTCAGTCAGTGTGTATTTGGAGTTAGTGAGGCTGTAGATGTAGAGAAGGTATTGTGAAGGAGGTATTGTGTGAACTAGTCCTCAGTCAGTGTGTATTTGGAGTTAGTGAGACTGTAGATGTAGAGAAGGTATTGTGAAGGAGGTATTGTGTGAACTAGTCCTCAGTCAGTGTGTATTAGGAGTTAGTGAGGCTGTAGATGTAGAGAAGGTATTGTGAAGGAGGTATTGTGTGAACTAGTCCTCAGTCAGTGTGTATTTGGAGTTAGTGAGGCTGTAGATGTAGAGAAGGTATTGTGAAGGAGGTATTGTGTGAACTAGTCCTCAGTCAGTGTGTATTAGGAGTTAGTGAGGCTGTAGATGTAGAGAAGGTATTGTGAAGGAGGTATTGTGTGAACTAGTCCTCAGTCAGTGTGTATTTGGAGTTAGTGAGGCTGTAGATGTAGAGAAGGTATTGTGAAGGAGGTATTGTGTGAACTAGTCCTCAGTCAGTGTGTATTAGGAGTTAGTGAGGCTGTAGATGTAGAGAAGGTATTGTGAAGGAGGTATTGTGTGAACTAGTCCTCAGTCAGTGTGTATTAGGAGTTAGTGAGGCTGTAGATGTAGAGAAGGTATTGTGAAGGAGGTATTGTGTGAACTAGTCTTCAGTCAGTGTGTAATGGTATGTTAGAGATGTACAAGTTAGGTGTTTGGTCAATTCTAAAGTCTGTTTCAGGATGAGGATGAGTTTCCAGAGCTGGTCTCAGGAGGGGCACAGAGGAACATCAAACCAGACCCTAACCCTTC
>NC_060176.1:2473031-2513031 GCF_021184085.1 Oncorhynchus gorbuscha | reverse complement strand
CTCGCTCTCTCTGACTGCCCTCGCTCTCTCTGACTGCCCTCGCTCTCTCTGACTGCCCTCGCTCTCTCTGACTGCCCTCGCTCTCTCTGACTGCCCTCGCTCTCTCTGACTGCCCTCGCTCTCTCTGACTGCCCTCGCTCTCTCTGACTGCCCTCGCTCTCCTGCCCTCTCTCTGACTGCCCTCGCTCTCTCTGACTGCCCTCGCTCTCTCTGACTGCCCTCGCTCTCTCTGACTGCCCTCGCTCTCTCTGACTGCCCTCGCTCTCTCTGACTGCCCTCGCTCTCTCTCTCTGACTGCCCTCGCTCTCTCTCTCTGACTGCCCTCGCTCTCTCTCTCTGACTGCCCTCTCTCTCTCTCTCTGACTGCCCTCTCTCTCTCTCTCTGACTGCCCTCGCTCTCTCTCTCTGACTGCTCTCTCTCTCTCTCTCTCTGACTGCCTCTCTCTCTCTCTCTCTGACTGCCCTCTCTCTCGCTCTCTCTGACTGCCCTCTCTCTCGCTCTCTCTGACTGCCCTCCTCTCTCTGACTGCCCTCTCTCTCTCTGACTGCCCTCGCTCTCTCTGACTGCCCTCGCTCTCTCTGACTGCCCTCGCTCTCTCTGACTGCCCTCGCTCTCTCTGACTGCCCTCGCTCTCTCTGACTGCCCTCGCTCTCTCTGACTGCCCTCGCTCTCTGACTGCCCTCGCTCTCTCTGACTGCCCTCGCTCTCTCTGACTGCCTTCTCTCTCGCTCTCTCTGACTGCTCCTCGCTCTCTCTGACTGCCTCTCTCTCTCTGACTGCCCTCGCTCTCTCTGACTGCCCTCGCTCTCTCTGACTGCCTCTCGCTCTCTCTGACTGCCCTCGCTCTCTCTGACTGCCCTCGCTCTCTCTGACTGCCCTCGCTCTCTCTGACTGCCCTCGCTCTCTCTGACTGCCCTCGCTCTCTCTGACTGCCCCCTCGCTCTCTCTGACTGCCCTCGCTCTCTCTGACTGCCCTCGCTCTCTCTGACTGCCCTCGCTCTCTCTGACTGCCCTCGCTCTCTCTGACTGCCCTCGCTCCCTCGACTGCCCTCTCTCTGACTGCCCTCGCTCTCTCTGACTGCCCCTCGCTCTCTCGACTCTCGCTCTCTCTGACTGCCCTCTGACTCTCGCTCTCTCTGACTGCCCTCTCTCTCGCTCTCTCTGACTGCCCTCGCTCTCGCTCTCTCTGACTGCCCTCGCTCTCTCTCTCTGACTGCCCTCGCTCTCTCTGACTGCCCTCTCTCTCTCTGACTGACTGCCTCGCCTCGCTCTCTCTGACTGCCCTCGCTCTCGCTCTCTCTGACTGCCCTCGCTCTCGCTCTCTCTGACTGCCCTCGCTCTCGCTCTCTCTGACTGCCCTCGCTCTCGCTCTCTCTGACTGCCCTCGCTCTCTCTCTCTGACTGCCCTCCTCTCGCTCTCTCTGACTGCCCTCGCTCTCTCTCTCTGACTGCCCTCGCTCTCGCTCTCTCTGACTGCCCTCGCTCTCGCTCTCTCTGACTGCCCTCGCTCTCGCTCTCTCTGACTGCCCTCGCTCTCGCTCTCTCTGACTGCTCTCGCTCTCTCTGACTGCCCTCGCTCTCGCTCTCTCTGACTGCCCTCGCTCTCGCTCTCTGACTGCCCTCGCTCTCGCTCTCTCTGACTGCCCTCGCTCTCTCTGACTGCACTCGCTCTCGCTCTCTCTGACTGCCCTCGCTCTCGCTCTCTCTGACTGCCCTCGCTCTCGCTCTCTCTGACTGCTCTCGCTCTCGCTCTCTCTGACTGCCCTCGCTCTCGCTCTCTCTGACTGCTCTCGCTCTCTCTGACTGCCCTCGCTCTCGCTCTCTCTGACTGCCCTCGCTCTCGCTCTCTGACTGCCCTCGCTCTCGCTCTCTCTGACTGCCCTCGCTCTCTCTGACTGCCCTCGCTCTCGCTCTCTCTGACTGCCCTCGCTCTCTCTGACTGCCCTCGCTCTCGCTCTCTCTGACTGCCCTCGCTCTCGCTCTCTGACTGCCCTCGCTCTCGCTCTCTCTGACTGCCCTCGCTCTCGCTCTCTCTGACTGCCCTCGCTCTCGCTCTCTCTGACTGCCCTCGCTCTCGCTCTCTCTGACTGCCCTCGCTCTCGCTCTCTCTGACTGCTCTCGCTCTCTCTGACTGCCCTCGCTCTCTCTGACTGCTCTCTCTCTCTCTGACTGCTCTCGCTCTCTCTGACTGCTCTCGCTCTCTCTGACTGCTCTCGCTCTCTCTGACTGCTCTCGCTCTCTCTGACTGCCCTCTCTCTCTCGCTCTCTCTGACTGCCCTCGCTCTCGCTCTCTCTGACTGCCCTCGCTCTCGCTCTCTCTGACTGCCCTCGCTCTCGCTCTCTCTGACTGCCCTCGCTCTCGCTCTCTCTGACTGCCCTCGCTCTCGCTCTCTCTGACTGCCCTCGCTCTCGCTCTCTCTGACTGCCCTCGCTCTCGCTCTCTCTGACTGCCCTCGCTCTCGCTCTCTCTGACTGCCCTCGCTCGCTCTCTCTGACTGCCCTCTCTCGCTCTCTCTGACTGCCCTCGCTCGCTCTCTCTGACTGCCCTCTCTCGCTCTCTCTGACTGCCCTCTCTCGCTCTCTCTGACTGCCCTCTCTCGCTCTCTCTGACTGCCCTCTCTCGCTCTCTCTGACTGCCCTCTCGCTCTCTCTGACTGCCCTCTCTCGCTCTCTCTGACTGCCCTCTCTCGCTCTCTCTGACTGCCCTCTCTCGCTCTCTCTGACTGCCCTCTCTCGCTCTCTCTGACTGCCCTCTCTCGCTCTCTCTGACTGCCCTCTCTCGCTCTCTCTGACTGCCCTCTCTCGCTCTCTCTGACTGCCCTCTCTCGCTCTCTCTGACTGCCCTCTCTCGCTCTCTCTGACTGCCCTCTCTCGCTCTCTCTGACTGCCCTCTCTCTCTCTCTCTGACTGCCCTCTCTCTCTCTCTCTGACTGCCCTCTCTCTCGCTCTCTGACTGCCCTCTCTCTCTCTCTCTGACTGCCCTCTCTCTCGCTCTCTGACTGCCCTCTCTCTCTCTCTCTGACTGCCCCTCTCTCTCTCTCTGACTGCCCTCTCTCTCTCTCTGACTGCCCCTCTCTCTCTCTCTGACTGCCCTCTCTCTCTCTCTCTGACTGCCCTCTCTCTCTCTCTCTGACTGCCCCTCTCTCTCTCTCTCTCTCTCTGACTGCCCTCTCTCTCTCTGACTGCCTCTCTCTCTCTCTGACTGCTCCTGCTCTCTCTCTGACCTCTCTCTCTCTGACTGCCTCTCTCTCTCTCTGACTGCCCCCTCTCTCTCTGCTCTCTCTCTCTCTCTCTCTCTCTGACTGCCCTCTCTCTCTCTCTCTCTCTCTCTGACTGCCCCTCTCTCTCTCTCTCTCTCTCTCTCTCTCTGACTGCCCTCTCTCTCTCTCTCTCTCTCTGACTGCCCTCTCTCTCTCTCTCTCTGACTGCCCTCTCTCTCTCTCTCTCCAGTGGGTACAGCAGCCCCGTTCCATGGTTCAGGGCCAGGTGCCGGGTCGGGAGCAGGGCCCGGTATAGTATCAATGTTAAAGGCCCAGCTCGCTCCCACTCTGCCCCCTCAACATGCTGGACTCCAGCGCTCCACGCCTCTCCCTGTCAAACGCCCTACCGCCCCCTGAAGAAGGTGAGAGGATAGATCTCAATGTGTGTCTGAGGGGGAAGGGGTGTGTTGGTCTAACCCAGTCTCTGTTCTCTCTGTGTAGATCATTCTGAAGGAGCGTGAGGGGAAGGGGTGTGTTGATCTAACCCAGTCTCTGTTCTCTCTGTGTAGATCATTCTGAAGGAGCGTGAGGGGGAACTGTGTTGGTCTAACCCAGTCTCTGTTCTCTCTGTGTAGATCATTCTGAAGGAGTGTGAGGGGAAGGGGTGTGTTGGTCTAACCCAGTCTCTGTTCTCTCTGTGTAGATCATTCTGAAGGAGTGTGAGGGGGAAGGGGTGTGTTGATCTAACCCAGTCTCTGTTCTCTCTGTGTAGATCATTCTGAAGGAGTGTGAGGGGGAAGGGGTGTGTCTGACTAACCCAGTCTCTGTTCTCTCTGTGTAGATCATTCTCTGAGGGGAAGGGGTGTGTTGGTCTAACCCAGTCTCTGTTCTCTCTGACTAGATCATTCTGAAGGAGTGTGAGGGGGAAGGGGTCTGTTGGTCTAACCCAGTCTCTGTTCTCTCTGTGTAGATCATTCTGAAGGAGGGGAAGGGGTGTGTTGGCCCCTCTCTCTGACTGCCTTCTCTCTCTCTCTCTCTGAACCCAGTCTCTGTTCTCTCTGTGTAGATCATTCTGAAGGAGGGGGAAGGGGTGTGTTGGTCTAACCCAGTCTCTGTTCTCTCTGTGTAGATCATTCTCTCTGACTGGAAGGGGTGTGTTGGTCTGACCCAGTCTCTGTTCTCTCTGTGTAGATCATTCTCTCTGACTGTGAGGGGGAAGGGGTGTGTTGATCTAACCCAGTCTCTGTTCTCTCTCTGTGACTCATTCTGAAGGAGCGTGAGGGGAAGGGGTGTGTTGATCTAACCCAGTCTCTGTTCTCTCTGTGTAGATCATTCTGAAGGAGTGTGAGGGGGAAGGGGTGTGTTGGTCTAACCCAGTCTCTGTTCTCTCTGTGTAGATCATTCTGAAGGAGTGTGAGGGGGAAGGGGTGTGTTGGTCTAACCCAGTCTCTGTTCTCTCTGTGTAGATCATTCTGAAGGAGTGTGAGGGGAAGGGGTGTGTTGGTCTAACCCAGTCTCTGTTCTCTCTGTGTAGATCATCTCTCTGAAGGCTCTCTCTTCTGAAGGAGTGTGAGGGGGAAGGGTGTGTTGGTCTAACCCAGTCTCTGTTCTCTCTGTGTAGATCATTCTGAAGGAGGGGGAACTGTGTGTTGGTCTAACCCAGTCTCTGTTCTCTCTGTGTAGATCATTCTGAAGGAGGGGAAGGGGTGTGTTGGTCTAACCCAGTCTCTGTTCTCTCTGTGTAGATCATTCTGAAGGAGCGTGAGGGGAAGGGGTGTGTTGGTCTAACCCAGTCTCTGTTCTCTCTGTGTAGATCATTCTGAAGGAGCGTGAGGGGGAAGGGGTCTGTGTTGATCTAACCCAGTCTCTGTTCTCTCTGTGTAGATCATTCTGAAGGAGCGTGAGGGGGAAGGGGTGTGTTGATCTAACCCAGTCTCTGTTCTCTCTGTGTAGATCATTCTGAAGGCCCTCGGGGTGTGTTGGTCTAACCCAGTCTCTGTTCTCTCTGTGTAGATCATTCTGAAGGAGTGTGAGGGGAAGGGGTGTGTTGATCTAACCCAGTCTCTGTTCTCTCTGTGTAGATCATTCTGCTCTCGTGAGGGGGACTGGGTGTGTTGGTCTAACCCAGTCTCTGTTCTCTCTGACTGTAGATCATTCTGAAGGAGCGTGAGGGGAACTGGAAGGGGTCTGTTGGTCTAACCCAGTCTCTGTTCTCTCTGTGTAGATCATTCTGAAGGAGCGTGAGGGGGAAGGGGTCTGTCTGATCTAACCCAGTCTCTGTTCTCTCTGTGTAGATCATTCTGAAGGAGCGTGAGGGGGAAGGGGTGTGTTGGTCTAACCCAGTCTCTGTTCTCTCTGTGTAGATCATTCTGAAGGAGCGTGAGGGGGACTGGGTGTGTTGGTCTAACCCAGTCTCTGTTCTCTCTGTGTAGATCATTCTGAAGGAGCGTGAGGGGGAAGGGGTGTGTTGGTCTAACCCAGTCTCTGTTCTCTCTGTGTAGATCATTCTGAAGGAGCGTGAGGGGGAAGGGGTGTGTTGGTCTAACCCAGTCTCTGTTCTCTCTGTGTAGATCATTCTGAAGGAGTGTGAGGGGGAAGGGGTGTGTTGGTCTAACCCAGTCTCTGTTCTCTCTGTGTAGATCATTCTGAAGGAGCTGAGGGGGAAGGGGTGTGTTGTCTAACCCAGTCTCTGTTCTCTCTGTGTAGATCATTCTGAAGGAGCTGGGGAAGGGGTGTGTTGGTCTAACCCAGTCTCTGTTCTCTCTGTGTAGATCATTCTGAAGGAGTGTGAGGGGGAAGGGGTGTGTTGGTCTAACCCAGTCTCTGTTCTCTCTGTGTAGATCATTCTGAAGGAGCGTGAGGGGGAAGAGCGGGAAGGGGTGTGTTGACCTAACCCAGTCTGTTCTCTCTGTGTAGATCATTCTGAAGGAGCGTGAGGGGGAAGGGGTGTGTTGGTCTAACCCAGTCTCTGTTCTCTCTGTGTAGATCATTCTGAAGGAGGTTGAAGGGGTGTGTTGATCTAACACAGTCTCTGTTCTCTCTGTGTAGATCATTCTGAAGGAGGTTGAAGGGGTGTGTTGATCTAACCCAGTCTGTTCTCTCTGTGTAGATCATTCTGAAGGAGCGTGAGGGGGAAGGGGTGTGTTGGTCTAACCCAGTCTCTGTTCTCTCTGTGTAGATCATTCTGAAGGAGGTTGAAGGGGTGTGTTGATCTAACCCAGTCTGTTCTCTCTGTGTAGATCATTCTGAAGGAGCGTGAGGGGGAAGGGGTGTGTTGATCTAACCCAGTCTCTGTTCTCTCTGTGTAATCAAATCAAATTTTACTGGTCACATACACATGGTTAGCAGATGTTAATGCGAGTGTAGTGAAATGCTTGTGCTTCTAGTTCCGACAATGCAGTAATATCTAACAAGTAATCTAACCTAACAATTTCACAACAACCTTATACACACAAGTGTAAAGGAATGAATAAGAATATGTACATAAAAATATATGAATGAGAGATGGCCGAACGGCATAGGCAAGATGCAGTAGATGGTATAGAGTACAGTATATACATATGAGATGAGTAATGTAGGGTATGTAAACATTATATAAAGTTGCATTGTTTAAAGTGGCTAGTGATACATTTTCTACATCAATTTTCCATTATTAAAGTGGCTGGAGTTGAGTCAGTATGTTGGCAACAGCCACTCAATGTTAGTGGTGGCTGTTTAACAGTCTGATGGTGTTGAGATAGAAGCTGTTTTTCAGTCTCTCGGTCCCAGCTTTGATGCACCTGTACTGACCTCGCCTTCTGGATGATAGCAGGGTGAACAGGCAGTGACTCGGGTGGTTGTTGTCCTTGATGATCTTTATGACCTTCCTGTGACATCGGGTGTTGTAACTCTCTTACCCCTGACCCTGTACCTACCCTCCTGAGAGGCAGGTTCCCGTGTGAGGTCATCAGTGAAGTGTAGCTCCTCCTCTCTCTTACCCCTGACCCTGTACCTACCCTCCTGAGAGGCAGGTTCCCGACTGTGAGGTCATCAGTGAAGTGTAGCTCCTCCTCTCTCTTACCCCTGACCCTGTACCTACCCTCCTGAGAGGCAGGTTCCCGTGTGAGGTCATCAGTGAAGTGTAGCTCCTCCTCTCTCTTACCCCTGACCCTGTACCTACCCTCCTGAGAGGCAGGTTCCCGTGTGAGGTCATCAGTGAAGTGTAGCTCCTCCTCTCTCTTACCCCTGACCCTGTACCTACCCTCCTGAGAGGCAGGTTCCCGTGTGAGGTCATCAGTGAAGTGTATCTCCTCCTCTCTCTTACCGCTGACCCTGTACCTACCCTCCTGAGAGGCAGGTTCCCGTGTGAGGTCATCAGTGAAGTGTAGCTCCTCCTCTCTCTTACCCCTGACCCTGTACCTACCCTCCTGAGAGGCAGGTTCCCGTGTGAGGTCGTCAGTGAAGTGTAGCTCCTCTTCTCCCTGTTCTTCCTGGCTGGCAGCAATCTGATCCACACCGCCCTTCCCCCTCTTCTCCTCACGCTCCTTCAGAATGATCTACACAGAGAGAACAGACTGGGTTGGAGAGGGCAGTTACCTTCGCTTTCTTGAGAACAGGATCCATGGTGGCCCTCTTGAAGCATGTGGGAACAGCAGACTGGGATAAGGATTTATTGAATATGTCCGTGAACACATCAGGCAGCTAGTCTGCGCATGCTCTGAGAGCGCGGCTGGGGAGGCCGTCTGGGCCTGCAGCCTTGCGAGGGTGAACACGTTTAAATGTTTTACTCACGTTGGCTGCACTGAAGGAGAGCCTGCAGGTTTTGGTAGCGGGCCGTGTCGGTGGCACTGCATTGTCCTCCAAGCGAGCAAAGAAGTTGTTTAGTCTGTCTGGGAGCAAGACATCCTGGTCCTAGAAGGAGAGTGAGGGGAAAGAGCGGGAAGGTGTGTGTTGGTCTAACCCAGTCTCTGTTCTCTCTGTGTAGATCATTCTGAAGGAGGGGGAAGGGGTGTGTTGATCTAACCCAGTCTCTGTTCTCTCTGTGTAGATCATTCTGAAGGAGGGGGAAGGGGTGTGTTGATCTAACCCAGTCTCTGTTCTCTCTGTGTAGATCATTCTGAAGGAGGGGGAAGGGGTGTGTTGGTCTAACCCAGTCTCTGTTCTCTCTGTGTAGATCATTCTGAAGGAGGGGGAAGGGGTGTGTTGGTCTAACCCAGTCTCTGTTCTCTCTGTGTAGATCATTCTGAAGGAGCGTGAGGGGGAAGGGGTGTGTTGGTCTAACCCAGTCTCTGTTCTCTCTGTGTAGATCATTCTGAAGGAGCGTGAGGGGGAAGGGGTGTGTTGATCTAACCCAGTCTCTGTTCTCTCTGTGTAGATCATTCTGAAGGAGCGTGAGGGGAAGGGGTGTGTTGATCTAACCCAGTCTCTGTTCTCTCTGTGTAGATCATTCTGAAGGAGCGTGAGGGGGAAGGGGTGTGTTGGTCTAACCCAGTCTCTGTTCTCTCTGTGTAGATCATTCTGAAGGAGTGTGAGGGGAAGGGGTGTGTTGATCTAACCCAGTCTCTGTTCTCTCTGTGTAGATCATTCTGAAGGAGCGTGAGGGGGAAGGGGTGTGTTGATCTAACCCAGTCTCTGTTCTCTCTGTGTAGATCATTCTGAAGGAGCGTGAGGGGGAAGGGGTGTGTTGGTCTAACCCAGTCTCTGTTCTCTCTGTGTAGATCATTCTGAAGGAGCGTGAGGGGAAGGGGGTGTGTTGGTCTAACCCAGTCTCTGTTCTCTCTGTGTAGATCATTCTGAAGGAGCGTGAGGGGGAAGGGGTGTGTTGGTCTAACCCAGTCTCTGTTCTCTCTGTGTAGATCATTCTGAAGGAGCGTGAGGGGAAGAGGGGGAAGGGGTGTGTTGGTCTAACCCAGTCTCTGTTCTCTCTGTGTAGATCATTCTGAAGGAGCGTGAGGGGGAAGGGGTGTGTTGATCTAACCCAGTCTCTGTTCTCTCTGTGTAGATCATTCTGAAGGAGCGTGAGGGGGAAGGGGTGTGTTGGTCTAACCCAGTCTCTGTTCTCTCTGTGTAGATCATTCTGAAGGAGCGTGAGGGGAAGGGGTGTGTTGGTCTAACCCAGTCTCTGTTCTCTCTGTGTAGATCATTCTGAAGGAGCGTGAGGGGGAAGGGGTGTGTTGGTCTAACCCAGTCTCTGTTCTCTCTGTGTAGATCATTCTGAAGGAGCGTGAGGGGGAAGGGGTGTGTTGGTCTAACCCAGTCTCTGTTCTCTCTGTGTAGATCATTCTGAAGGAGTGTGAGGGGGAAGGGGTGTGTTGGTCTAACCCAGTCTCTGTTCTCTCTGTGTAGATCATTCTGAAGGAGCGTGAGGGGGAAGGGGTGTGTTGGTCTAACCCAGTCTCTGTTCTCTCTGTGTAGATCATTCTGAAGGAGCGTGAGGGGGAAGGGGTGTGTTGGTCTAACCCAGTCTCTGTTCTCTCTGTGTAGATCATTCTGAAGGAGGTTGAAGGGGTGTGTTGATCTAACACAGTCTCTGTTCTCTCTGTGTAGATCATTCTGAAGGAGGTTGAAGGGGTGTGTTGATCTAACCCAGTCTGTTCTCTCTGTGTAGATCATTCTGAAGGAGCGTGAGGGGGAAGGGGTGTGTTGGTCTAACCCAGTCTCTGTTCTCTCTGTGTAGATCATTCTGAAGGAGGTTGAAGGGGTGTGTTGATCTAACCCAGTCTGTTCTCTCTGTGTAGATCATTCTGAAGGAGCGTGAGGGGGAAGGGGTGTGTTGATCTAACCCAGTCTCTGTTCTCTCTGTGTAATCAAATCAAATTTTACTGGTCACATACACATGGTTAGCAGATGTTAATGCGAGTGTAGTGAAATGCTTGTGCTTCTAGTTCCGACAATGCAGTAATATCTAACAAGTAATCTAACCTAGTCTCTGTTCACTCTGTGTAGACACACAAGTGTAAAGGAATGAATAAGAATATGTACATAAAAATATATGAATGAGAGATGGCCGAACGGCATAGGCAAGATGCAGTAGATGGTATAGAGTACAGTATATACATATGAGATGAGTAATGTAGGGTATGTAAACATTATATAAAGTTGCATTGTTTAAAGTGGCTAGTGATACATTTTCTCATCAATTTTCATTCTGAAAGTGGCTGAGTTGAGTCAGTATGTTGATCAGCAGCCAGTCTCTGTTAGTGGTGGCTGTTTAACAGTCTGAAGGTGTTGAGATAGAAGCTGTTTTTCAGTCTCTCGGTCCCAGTCTCTGTTCACCTGTGTAGATCATTCTGAATGATAGCAGGGTGAACAGGCAGTGACTCGGGTGGTTGTTGTCCTTGATGATCTTTATGACCTTCCTGTGACATCGGGTGTTGTAACTCTCTTACCCCTGTCCCTGTTCCCTCCTGAGATCAGGTTCTGAAGTGAGGTCATCAGTGAAGTGTAGCTCTAACCCAGTCTCTGTTCCTCTGACCCTGTACCTATCCTCCTGAGAGGCAGGTTCCCGTGTGAGGTCATCAGTGAAGTCTAGCTCCAGTCTCTCTTCTCCCTGACCCTGTACCTACCCTCCTGAGAGGCAGGTTCCCGTGTGAGGTCATCAGTGAAGTGTAGCTCTAACCTCTCTCTACCCCTCCCTGTACCTATTCCTGAGAGGCAGGTTCCCGTGTGAGGTCATCAGTGAAGTGTAGCTCTAACCCCTCTCTCTTCCCTGACCCTGTAGACCCATTCTGAGGAGTGTGGGGGGTCATCAGTGAAGTGTATCTCCTCCTCTCTCTTACCCCTGACCCTGTACCTGTGTAGACCCTCATTCTGAGGCAGGTTCCCGTGAGGGGGTCATCAGTGAAGTGTTAGCTCCCCTCTCTCTTCCCTGACCCTGTAGATCACCCTCTGAAGGTTCCCGTGTGAGGTCGTCAGGAAGTGTAGCTCCTCTTCTCCCTGTTCTTCTGGCAGCAATCTGAGTCCACACCGTTCTCTTCTCCTCACGATCATTCTGAATGATCTACACAGAGAGAACAGACTGGGTTAGAGAGGGCAGTCTCTGCTTTCTTGAGAACAGGAACCATGGTGGCCCTCTTGAAGCATGTGGGAACAGCAGACTGGGATAAGGATTTATCTGAATATGTCTCTGTTCATCAGGCAGCTCATTCTGAAGCATGCTCTGAGAGGGGGGGAGGCCGTCTGGGTGCAGCCTTGCGAGGGTGAACACGTTTAAATGTTTTACTCACGTTCTCTGCAGTGAAGGAGAGCCTGCAGGTGTAGCGGGCCGTGTCGGTGGACTCATTGTCCTGAAGAGCGTCTGAGGAGCAAAGGGGAAGGTTTAGTCTGTCTGGGAGCAAGACATCCTGGTCCTAGAAGGAGAGTGAGGGGAAAGAGCGGGAAGGTGTGTGTTGGTCTAACCCAGTCTCTGTTCTCTCTGTGTAGATCATTCTGAAGGAGGGGGAAGGGGTGTGTTGATCTAACCCAGTCTCTGTTCTCTCTGTGTAGATCATTCTGAAGGAGGGGGAAGGGGTGTGTTGATCTAACCCAGTCTCTGTTCTCTCTGTGTAGATCATTCTGAAGGAGGGGGAAGGGGTGTGTTGATCTAACCCAGTCTCTGTTCTCTCTGTGTAGATCATTCTGAAGGAGCGTGAGGGGGAAGGGGTGTGTTGGTCTAACCCAGTCTCTGTTCTCTCTGTGTAGATCATTCTGAAGGAGCGTGAGGGGAAGAGGGGGAAGGGGGTTGTTGATCTAACCCAGTCTCTGTTCTCTCTGTGTAGATCATTCTGAAGGAGTGTGAGGGGGAAGGGGTGTGTTGATCTAACCCAGTCTCTGTTCTCTCTGTGTAGATCATTCTGAAGGAGCGTGAGGGGGAAGGGGTGTGTTGATCTAACCCAGTCTCTGTTCTCTCTGTGTAGATCATTCTGAAGGAGCGTGAGGGGGAAGGGGTGTGTTGATCTAACCCAGTCTCTGTTCTCTCTGTGTAGATCATTCTGAAGGAGCGTGAGGGGGAAGGGGTGTGTTGATCTAACCCAGTCTCTGTTCTCTCTGTGTAGATCATTCTGAAGGAGGGGGAAGGGGTGTGTTGATCTAACCCAGTCTCTGTTCTCTCTGTGTAGATCATTCTGAAGGAGTGGGGAAGGGGTGTGTTGATCTAACCCAGTCTCTGTTCTCTCTGTGTAGATCATTCTGAAGGAGCGTGAGGGGGAAGGGGTGTGTTGGTCTAACCCAGTCTCTGTTCTCTCTGTGTAGATCATTCTGAAGGAGGGGGAAGGGGTGTGTTGATCTAACCCAGTCTCTGTTCTCTCTGTGTAGATCATTCTGAAGGAGGGGGAAGGGGTGTGTTGATCTAACCCAGTCTCTGTTCTCTCTGTGTAGATCATTCTGAAGGAGCGTGAGGGGGAAGGGGTGTGTTGGTCTAACCCAGTCTCTGTTCTCTCTGTGTAGATCATTCTGAAGGAGCGTGAGGGGAAGAGGGGGAAGGGGGTTGTTGATCTAACCCAGTCTCTGTTCTCTCTGTGTAGATCATTCTGAAGGAGTGTGAGGGGGAAGGGGTGTATTGATCTAACCCAGTCTCTGTTCTCTCTGTGTAGATCATTCTGAAGGAGTGTGAGGGGGAAGGGGTGTGTTGATCTAACCCAGTCTCTGTTCTCTCTGTGTAGATCATTCTGAAGGAGCGTGAGGGGGAAGGGGTGTGTTGATCTAACCCAGTCTCTGTTCTCTCTGTGTAGATCATTCTGAAGGAGTGTGAGGGGGAAGGGGTGTGTTGATCTAACCCAGTCTGTTCTCTCTGTGTAGATCATTCTGAAGGAGCGTGAGGGGAAGAGGGGGAAGGGCGGTCTGGATCAGATTGCTGCCAGCCAGGAAGAACAGGGAGAAGAGGAGCTACACTTCACTGATGACCTCACACGGGAACCTGCCTCTCAGGAGGGTAGGTACAGGGTCAGGGGTAAGAGAGAGGAGGAGCTACACTTCACTGATGACCTCACACGGGAACCTGCCTCTCAGGAGGGTAGGTACAGGGTCAGGGGTAAGAGAGAGGAGGAGCTACACTTCACTGATGACCTCACACGGGACTGATGACCTTGGCAGAGTTTGCTCATTTTAGAACATTCCCTTGGTCTTAAAGTGAATTCTTGCAAACCTAATGGTCCTACTGATCTGTGGTGTGACGTGGTGTTGTCTAATATACCCCCCTGTGATATTCTGCTCCGTCTGTTTTCTGTAGAGAACGGTCTGAGCGTGCCCAGTGATGACGCGTCCCTGTCCCCGGCCAGTCAGAACTCTCCGTACAGCATCACGCCTGTTTCCCAGGGTTCCCCTGGCTCCTCTGGCATCGGCAGCCCCATGGCCTCTAACGCCATTGACTCAAGAACTGCCTCTCAGGAGGTAGGCAGGGTCAGGGGAGAGTGAGTCTCTCTACACTCTCTCTCTCTCTCTCTCACTCACTCACCTCACTCACTCACTCACTCACTCACTCACTCACTCACTCACTCACACTCACTCACTCACTCACTCACTCACTCACTCACTAACACAGAGAGAAATTGCTTGGTACTGAGAATCCTAGTGGTTCAAATGTCACAAACTCATTTGGTGGGTTAGCAACACAGAAGCATTTAGTAACATAAATATTTATCCGCCCAATGGGTGTTTAGAGCAGGGCTATACAATTAGGACTTGTACGTACACACAGACAGGCACTGCTTTGTTTCTTAATGTCTTGGGTTGTAGGCCCTTTGTCTCAGCCCTTAAGCACTGTGTCATCCTCTCCTCCCTTCCTCACACCATTTCATATCTACACCAGTGTTTCCCTCCTCCAGTCCCCCCAACAGCACACGTTGTTGTAGCCCAGTGTTTCCCTCCTCCAGTCCCCCCCAACAGCACACGTTGTTGTAGCCCAGTGTTTCCCTCCTCCAGTCCCCCCAACAGCACACGTTGTTGTAGCCCAGTGTTTCCCTCCTCCAGTCCCCCAACAGCACACGTTGTTGTAGCCCAGGGTGTTTCCCTCCTCCAGTCCCCCCAACAGCACACGTTGTGTTGTCCCGTGTTTCCCTCCTCCAGTCCCCCCAACAGCACACGTTGTTGTAGCCCAGTGTTTCCCTCCTCCAGTCCCCCAACAGCACACGTTGTTGTAGCCCGTGTTTCCCTCCTCCAGTCCCCCAACAGCACACGTTGTTGTTGCCCAGTGTTTCCCTCCTCCAGTCCCCCAACAGCACACGTTGTTGTAGCCCCGTGTTTCCCTCCTCCAGTCCCCCCAACAGCACACGTTGTTGTAGCCCCGTGTTTCCCTCCTCCAGTCCCCCAACAGCACACGTTGTTGTAGCCCCGTGATTCCCTCCTCCAGTCCCCCAACAGCACACGTTGTTGTAGCCCAGTGTTTCCCTCCTCCAGTCCCCCCAACAGCACACGTTGTTGTAGCCCAGTGTTTCCCTCCTCCAGTCCCCCCAACAGCACACGTTGTTGTAGCCCAGTGTTTCCCTCCTCCAGTCCCCCCAACAGCACACGTTGTTGTAGCCCAGTGTTTCCCTCCTCCAGTCCCCCCAACAGCACACGTTGTTGTAGCCCCGTGTTTCCCTCCTCCAGTCCCCCAACAGCACACGTTGTTGTAGCCCCGTGTTTCCCTCCTCCAGTCCCCCAACAGCACACGTTGTTGTAGCCCAGTGTTTCCCTCCTCCAGTCCCCCAACAGCACACGTTGTTGTTGCCCAGTGTTTCCCTCCTCCAGTCCCCCAACAGCACACGTTGTTGTAGCCCAGTGTTTCCCTCCTCCAGTCCCCCAACAGCACACGTTGTTGTAGCCCAGTGTTTCCCTCCTCCAGTCCCCCCAACAGCACACGTTGTTGTAGCCCGTGTTTCCCTCCTCCAGTCCCCCAACAGCACACGTTGTTGTAGCCCAGTGTTTCCCTCCTCCAGTCCCCCCAACAGCACACGTTGTTGTAGCCCAGTGTTTCCCTCCTCCAGTCCCCCAACAGCACACGTTGTTGTAGCCCAGTGTTTCCCTCCTCCAGTCCCCCAACAGCACACGTTGTTGTAGCCCAGTGTTTCCCTCCTCCAGTCCCCCAACAGCACACGTTGTTGTAGCCCCGTGTTTCCCTCCTCCAGTCCCCCCAACAGCACACGTTGTTGTAGCCCCGTGTTTCCCTCCTCCAGTCCCCCAACAGCACACGTTGTTGTAGCCCAGTGTTTCCCTCCTCCAGTCCCCCAACAGCACACGTTGTTGTAGCCCAGTGTTTCCCTCCTCCAGTCCCCCCAACAGCACACGTTGTTGTAGCCCAGTGTTTCCCTCCTCCAGTCCCCCCAACAGCACACGTTGTTGTAGCCCAGTGTTTCCCTCCTCCAGTCCCCCAACAGCACACGTTGTTGTAGCCCAGTGTTTCCCTCCTCCAGTCCCCCCAACAGCACACGTTGTTGTAGCCCAGTGTTTCCCTCCTCCAGTCCCCCCAACAGCACACGTTGTTGTAGCCCAGTGTTTCCCTCCTCCAGTCCCCCCAACAGCACACGTTGTTGTAGCCCAGTGTTTCCCTCCTCCAGTCCCCCAACAGCACACGTTGTTGTAGCCCAGTGTTTCCCTCCTCCAGTCCCCCCAACAGCACACGTTGTTGTAGCCCAGTGTTTCCCTCCTCCAGTCCCCCCAACAGCACACGTTGTTGTAGCCCCGGACAAACTCACCTGATTCAACTCATTGAGGGGATGATGATTAGTTGAATCAGGGGTTTGTCTGGAGCTACAACAAAACTGTGCTGTTGGACTGGAGTTGGGAACTTATTGAACTGCACAATGGTGTGTGTGTGTGTGTTTTATAATATTGGTCGATGTATGCATGTGAGTGTTTTCTAATAGTGGTGTGTGTGTGTGTTAACCTGATTGTGTGTGTTCCTCTTAGGGTTGGGCTGATATATGATTAAATCTAATATTGTGATGTGCAAGACTGTACTCTATTTGAAATGTACAAATCAAAACAGTGCATTTTTAAGGCCAAATTAATGAACTAAGCCTTATTTTTTTGCTATACTATGATTATTTAATGATAATGTGACTAGTATCTTAAATAAGATTCATAAAAATTCCACAGTCTGGAATGATGGAGTCATTAACGGTGCAAAACGATTATATCGGATATCGCAATATTTGGAGTAGCATATCGTTGAAGAGGCCTCCCCTATTGTTATCTAACCCTACTCCCTCTCTATCACTGTCTCCAAGTGTTAGCTAACCCTAGTCCCTCTCTCACTGTCTCCAAGTGTTAGCTAACCCTAGTCCCTCTCTATTACTGTCTCCAAGTGTTAGCTAACCCTAGTCCCTCTCTATTACTGTCTCCAAGTGTTAGCTAACCCTAGTCCCTCTCTATCACTGTCTCCAAGTGTTAGCTAACCCTAGTCCCTCTCTATCACTGTCTCCAAGTGTTAGCTAACCCTAGTCCCTCTCTATTACTGTCTCCAAGTGTTAGCTAACCCTAGTCCCTCTCTATCACTGTCTCCAAGTGTTAGCTAACCCTAGTCCCTCTCTATTACTGTCTCCAAGTGTTAGCTAACCCTAGTCCCTCTCTATTACTGTCTCCAAGTGTTAGCTAACCCTAGTCCCTCTCTATTACTGTCTCCAAGTGTTAGCTAACCCTAGTCCCTCTCTATTACTGTCTCCAAGTGTTAGCTAACCCTAGTCCCTCTCTATTACTGTCTCCAAGTGTTAGCTAACCCTAGTCCCTCTCTCACTGTCTCCAAGTGTTAGCTAACCCTAGTCCCTCTCTATCACTGTCTCCAAGTGTTAGCTAACCCTAGTCCCTCTCTATTACTGTCTCCAAGTGTTATCTAACCCTAGTCCCTCTCTATTACTGTCTCCAAGTGTTAGCTAACCCTAGTCCCTCTCTCACTGTCTCCAAGTGTTATCTAACCCTAGTCCCTCTCTATTACTGTCTCCAAGTGTTAGCTAACCCTAGTCCCTCTCTATCACTGTCTCCAAGTGTTATCTAACCCTAGTCCCTCTCTATTACTGTCTCCAAGTGTTATCTAACCCTAGTCCCTCTCTATTACTGTCTCCAAGTGTTAGCTAACCCTAGTCCCTCTCTATCACTGTCTCCAAGTGTTAGCTAACCCTAGTCCCTCTCTATCACTGTCTCCAAGTGTTATATAACCCTAGTCCCTCTCTATCACTGTCTCCAAGTGTTAGCTAACCCTAGTCCCTCTCTCACTGTCTCTAAGTGTTATCTAACCCTAGTCCCTCTCTATCACTGTCTCCAAGTGTTAGCTAACCCTAGTCCCTCTCTCACTGTCTCCAAGTGTTATCTAACCCTAGTCCCTCTCTATCACTGTCTCCAAGTGTTACCTAACCCTAGTCCCTCTCTATCACTGTCTCCAAGTGTTACCTAACCCTAGTCCCTCTCTATCACTGTCTCCAAGTGTTATCTAACCCTAGTCCTCTCTTTATCACTGTCTCCCAAGTGTTACCTAACCCTAGTCCCTCTCTTTATCACTGTCTCCAAGTGTTACCTAACCCTAGTCCTCTCTTTATCACTGACTCCCAAGTGTTACCTAACCCTAGTCCCTCTCTATCACTGTCTCCAAGTGTTATCTAACCCTAGTCACTCTCTCTATCACTGTCTCCAAGTGTTATCTAACCCTAGTCACTCTCTCTATCACTGTCTCCAAGTGTTAGCTATCCCTAGTCCCTCTCTCACTGTTTCCAAGTGTTAGCTATCCCTAGTCCCTCTCTCACTGTTTCCAAGTGTTAGCTATCCCTAGTCTGTTTCCAAGTGTTAGCTAACCCTAGTCCCTCTCTACTGTCTCTCACTGTCTCCAAGTGTTACCTAACCCTAGTCCCTCTCTCTCACTGTCTCCAAGTGTTATCTAACCCTAGTCCTCTCTCTCACTGTCTCCAAGTGTTACCTAACCCTAGTTCCTCTCTCTATCACTGTCTCCAAGTGTTACCTAACCCTAGTCCCTCTCTCTCACTGTCTCCAAGTGTTACCTAACCCTAGTTCCTCTCTCTATCACTGTCTCCAAGTGTTACCTAACCCTAGTCTCTCTCTCTCTGTCTCTCTCTGTCTCTCTTTCTCTCTTTCTCTCTCATTGTCTCCAAGTGTTACCTAACCCTAGTCCCTCTCTCTCACTGTCTCCAAGTGTTACCTAACCCTAGTCCCTCTCTCTCACTGTCTCCAAGTGTTACCTAACCCTAGTTCCTCTCTCACTGTCTCCAAGTGTTACCTAACCCTAGTCTCTCTCTCTCTCTCTATTACTACTGTCTCCATTGTCTCCAAGTGTTACCTAACCCTAGTCCTCTCTCTCACTGTCTCCAAGTGTTACCTAACCCTAGTCCCTCTCTCTCACTGTCTCCAAGTGTTACCTAACCCTAGTCCCTCTCTCACTGTCTCCAAGTGTTATCTAACCCTAGTCACTCTCTCTATCACTGTCTCCAAGTGTTACCTAACCCTAGTCCCTCTCTTTATCACTGACTCCCAAGTGTTACCTAACCCTAGTCCCTCTCTATCACTGTCTCCAAGTGTTATCTAACCCTAGTTCCTCTCTTTATCACTGACTCCCAAGTGTTACCTAACCCTAGTCCCTCTCTTTATCACTGACTCCCAAGTGTTACCTAACCCTAGTCCCTCTCTTTATCACTGACTGCCAAGTGTTACCTAACCCTAGTCCCTCTCTATCACTGTCTCCAAGTGTTATCTAACCCTAGTCACTCTCTCTATCACTGTCTCCAAGTGTTAGCTATCCCTAGTCCCTCTCTCACTGTTTCCAAGTGTTAGCTATCCCTAGTCCCTCTCTCACTGTTTCCAAGTGTTAGCTATCCCTAGTCCCTCTCTCACTGTTTCCAAGTGTTAGCTATCCCTAGTCCCTCTCTCACTGTCTCTCACTGTCTCCAAGTGTTACCTAACCCTAGTCCCTCTCTCTCACTGTCTCCAAGTGTTATCTAACCCTAGTCCCTCTCTCTCACTGTCTCCAAGTGTTACCTAACCCTAGTTCCTCTCTCTATCACTGTCTCCAAGTGTTACCTAACCCTAGTCCCTCTCTCTCACTGTCTCCAAGTGTTACCTAACCCTAGTTCCTCTCTCTATCACTGTCTCCAAGTGTTACCTAACCCTAGTCTCTCTCTCTCTCTGTCTCTCTTTCTCTCTTTCTCTCTCATTGTCTCCAAGTGTTACCTAACCCTAGTCCCTCTCTCTCACTGTCTCCAAGTGTTACCTAACCCTAGTCCCTCTCTCTCACTGTCTCCAAGTGTTACCTAACCCTAGTCCCTCTCTCTCACTGTCTCCAAGTGTTACCTAACCCTAGTTCCTCTCTCTATCACTGTCTCCAAGTGTTACCTAACCCTAAGTCTCTCTGTCTCTTTCTCTCTTTCTCTCTCATTGTCTCCAAGTGTTACCTAACCCTAGTCCCTCTCTCTCACTGTCTCCAAGTGTTACCTAACCCTAGTCTCTCTCTCTCACTGTCTCCAAGTGTTACCTAACCCTAGTCCCTCTCTCACTGTCTCCAAGTGTTATCTAACCCTAGTCACTCTCTCTATCACTGTCTCCAAGTGTTACCTAACCCTAGTCCCTCTCTTTATCACTGACTCCCAAGTGTTACCTAACCCTAGTCCCTCTCTATCACTGTCTCCAAGTGTTATCTAACCCTAGTCACTCTCTCTATCACTGTCTCCAAGTGTTATCTAACCCTAGTCACTCTCTCTATCACTGTCTCCAAGTGTTAGCTATCCCTAGTCCCTCTATCACTGTTTCCAAGTGTTAGCTATCCCTAGTCCCTCTCTCACTGTTTCCAAGTGTTAGCTATCCCTAGTCCCTCTCTCACTGTTTCCAAGTGTTAGCTATCCCTAGTCCCTCTCTCACTGTCTCTCACTGTCTCCAAGTGTTACCTAACCCTAGTCCCTCTCTCTCACTGTCTCCAAGTGTTATCTAACCCTAGTCCCTCTCTCTCACTGTCTCCAAGTGTTACCTAACCCTAGTTCCTCTCTCTATCACTGTCTCCAAGTGTTACCTAACCCTAGTCCTCTCCTCACTGTCTCCAAGTGTTACCTAACCCTAGTTCCTCTCTCTATCACTGTCTCCAAGTGTTACCTAACCCTAGTCTCTCTCTCTGTCTCTCTCTGTCTCTCTTTCTCTCTTTCTCTCTCATTGTCTCCAAGTGTTACCTAACCCTAGTCCCTCTCTCTCACTGTCTCCAAGTGTTACCTAACCCTAGTCCCTCTCTCTCACTGTCTCCAAGTGTTACCTAACCCTAGTCCCTCTCTCTCACTGTCTCCAAGTGTTACCTAACCCTAGTTCCTCTCTCACTGTCTCCAAGTGTTACCTAACCCTAGTCTCTCTCTCTCTCTCTTTCTCTCTTTCTCTCTCATTGTCTCCAAGTGTTACCTAACCCTAGTCCCTCTCTCTCACTGTCTCCAAGTGTTACCTAACCCTAGTCCCTCTCTCTCACTGTCTCCAAGTGTTACCTAACCCTAGTCCCTCTCTCACTGTCTCCAAGTGTTATCTAACCCTAGTCACTCTCTCTATCACTGTCTCCAAGTGTTACCTAACCCTAGTCCCTCTCTTTATCACTGACTCCCAAGTGTTACCTAACCCTAGTCCCTCTCTATCACTGTCTCCAAGTGTTATCTAACCCTAGTTCCTCTCTTTATCACTGACTCCCAAGTGTTACCTAACCCTAGTCCCTCTCTTTATCACTGACTCCCAAGTGTTACCTAACCCTAGTCCCTCTCTTTATCACTGACTGCCAAGTGTTACCTAACCCTAGTCCCTCTCTATCACTGTCTCCAAGTGTTATCTAACCCTAGTCACTCTTCTATCACTGTCTCCAAGTGTTAGCTATCCCTGTCCCTCTTTCACTGTTTCCAAGTGTTAGCTATCCCTAGTCCCTCTCTCACTGTTTCCAAGTGTTAGCTATCCCTAGTCCCTCTCTCACTGTTTCCAAGTGTTAGCTATCCCTAGTTTCACTGTCTCCAAGTGTTACCTAACCCTAGTCCCTCTCTCTCACTGTCTCCAAGTGTTATCTAACCCTAGTCCCTCTCTCTCACTGTCTCCAAGTGTTACCTAACCCTAGTTCCTCTCTCTATCACTGTCTCCAAGTGTTACCTAACCCTAGTCCCTCTCTCTCACTGTCTCCAAGTGTTACCTAACCCTAGTTCCTCTCTCTATCACTGTCTCCAAGTGTTACCTAACCCTAGTCTCTCTCTCTCTCTGTCTCTCTTTCTCTCTTTCTCTCTCATTGTCTCCAAGTGTTACCTAACCCTAGTCCCTCTCTCTCACTGTCTCCAAGTGTTACCTAACCCTAGTCCCTCTCTCTCACTGTCTCCAAGTGTTACCTAACCCTAGTCCCTCTCTCTCACTGTCTCCAAGTGTTACCTAACCCTAGTTCCTCTCTCTATCACTGTCTCCAAGTGTTACCTAACCCTAGTAATCTCTTTCTCTCTCATTGTCTCCAAGTGTTACCTAACCCTAGTCCCTCTCTCTCACTGTCTCCAAGTGTTACCTAACCCTAGTCTCTCTCTCTCACTGTCTCCAAGTGTTACCTAACCCTAGTCCCTCTCTCACTGTCTCCAAGTGTTCTGGAGCAGAGGTCTAACCCTAGTCACTCTCTCTATCACTGTCTCCAAGTGTTACCTAACCCTAGTCCCTCTCTTTATCACTGACTCCCAAGTGTTACCTAACCCTAGTCCCTCTCTATCACTGTCTCCAAGTGTTATCTAACCCTAGTTCCTCTCTTTATCACTGACTCCCAAGTGTTACCTAACCCTAGTCCCTCTCTTTATCACTGACTAAGTGTTACCTAACCCTAGTCCCTCTCTATCACTGTCTCCAAGTGTTATCTAACCCTAGTCCCTCTCTATCACTGTCTCCAAGTGTTATCTAACCCTAGTAAGTCTCTATCACTGTCTCCAAGTGGCTATCCCTAGTCCCTCTCTCACTGTTTCCAAGTGTTAGCTATCCCTAGTCACTGTTTCCAGGTTGTATCCCTAGTCCCTCTCTCAACTGTCTCCAAGTGTTACCTAACCCTAGTTCCTCTCTCTATCACTGTCTCCAAGTGTTACCTAACCCTAGTCTCTCTCTGTCTCTCTCTGTCTCTCTTTCTCTCTTTCTCTCTCATTGTCTCAGATGAAGTGTTACCTAACCCTAGTCCCTCTTCTCATAAGTGTTACCTAACCCTAGTCCCTCTCTCTCACTGTCCAAGTGTTACCTAACCCTAGTTCTCTCTCTATCACTGTCTCCAAGTGTTACCTAATATTAGTCTCTCTCTCTCTGTCTCTCTTTCTCTCTCATTGTCTCCAAGTGTTACCTAACCCTAGTACTGATCTCCAAGTGTTATAATATTACCCTAGTCCCTCTCTCTCACTGGTGTAACCCTAGTTCCTCTTTCTAACTGTCTCCAAGTGTTACCTAACCCTAGTTCCTCTCTCTATCACTGTCTCCAGGTACTGTAACAAGGTGTTGAATAAGGAGACAGATGAATGTGTTTAATATTAGTGTGTGTCTCTCTCTCTCCAGGTACTGTAACCAGGTGTTGAATAAGGAGATAGATGAATGTGTTTATAATATTAGTGTGTATCTCTCTCTCCAGGTACTGTAACCAGGTGTTGAATAAGGACACAGATGAATGTGTTTATAATATTAGTGTGTGTTTCTCTCTCTCTCCAGGTACTGTAACCAGGTGTTGAATAAAGAGATAGATGAGAGTGTGACGATGCTGCTGCAGGAACTGGTCCGGTTCCAGGAGAGGGTTTATCAGAAGGACCCCAGCAAAGCCAAGACCAAACGCAGACTGGTCATGGGCCTTAGAGAGGTCACCAAACACATGAAGCTCCACAAGATCAAGTGTGTCCTCATCTCACCCAACTGTGAGAAGATCCAGGCCAAAGGTCAGGGGTCATTCTTGTCATTAATCTTGGGTTATGTTTTTAAAAGCAGTGAACCACGGAGTGTACTACTCAACCAGGTCCAATAAGAACACAGGGTTTTGTTTTTGCGGTTGCTAAGCGTTTAGCTAGTGTGCCTATCTGAACATCATCCTGATCTTGGGGTGTGGGGTTCCAAATGCGTGCTAAGTTTATGAATATTTCAAATATTCATCCCCAATCGCCACTTTAGTGTCCACCAGAGAGAGGCAGCATATGCTCAGCACAGGCTGCATCAAATCTTCTACATAACTAGTGACTGTGTGTTGTCTATTGCAGGGTGTCTAGATGAGGCTCTGTAAAACATGATAGACAGCCATGCCCAGGGAGCAGGACTGTTTATAGTGGTAGTTCTACAGTAGTAGTGACTGTTATTTTATGTCCCAGGGTGTCTAGATGAGGCTCTGTAAAACATGATAGACAGCCATGCCCAGGGAGCAGGACTGTTTTTATAGTGGTAGTTCTACAGTAGTAGTGACTGTTATTTTATGTCCCAGGGTGTCTAGATGAGGCTCTGTAAAACATGATAGACAGCCATGCCCAGGGAGCAGGACTGTTTATAGTGGTAGTTCTACAGTAGTAGTGACTGTTATTTTATGTCCCAGGGGGTCTAGATGAGGCTCTGTAAAACATGATAGACAGCCATGCCCAGGGAGCAGGACTGTTTATAGTGGTAGTTCTACAGTAGTAGTGACTGTTATTTTATGTCCCAGGGTGTCTAGAGGAGGCTCTGTAAAACTGATAGACAGCCATGTCAGTGTGGCAGGACTGTTTCAAGTGGTAGTTCTGGAGCAGTAGGTAAGACTGTTATTTTATGTCCCGTGTTAGATAAGGCCTGTAAAACTGTAGACAGCCATGCAAATGGAGCAGGACTGTTTAAGTGGTAGTTCTACAGTAGATGTCTGTTATTTTATGTCCCCTTCTAGATGAGGCTCTGTACCGTCATCCATGGTCAGAGAACAGGGATCCCGTTTGTGTTTGCTCTGGGTAGGAAGGATCTGGGACCTGTGTCAACAAACTGGGCCTGTCAGTGTGGTGGCCTGACTCTTCATCTTCTCTGGAGCAGAGGTAAGAGATGAACTCTGCGTGTTTACTCTGACCCAACGCCTGTCTGAATACTGTAGGTCAAAAAGCAAATGGAAGTCCAGGTAAAGTCTTGATGTCTTTCTCTCTCCCCTCTCCCCTCCGCCACCCCTGACCCATCTCTGAGGTCTGTTTAAGGAGTGTCTCTAAGACGGATGATGCTCGACCTTTAACCTTTAGGACATGGTGACTCTGACCCATCTCTGAGGTCGCTGAGAAGGAGGTCACCCACCACGGTAAGAGATGACCTCCGACCTTTAGCCCTGACTCTGACCCATCTCTGAGGTCAACGAGAAGGAGTACGGTAAGAGATGACCGCGACCTTTAGCCCTGACTCTGACCCATCTCTGAGGTCAACGAGAAGGAGTACGGTAAGAGATGACCGCGACCTTTAGCCCTGACTCTGACCCATCTCTGAGGTCAACGAGAAGGAGTACGGTAAGAGATGACCCCGACCTTTAACCCTGACTCTGACCCATCTCTGAGGTCAACGAGAAGGAGTACGGTAAGAGATGACCCCGACCTTTAACCCTGACTCTGACCCATCTCTGAGGTCAACGAGAAGGAGTACGGTAAGAGATGACCGCGACCTTTAACCCTGACTCTGACCCATCTCTGAGGTCAACGAGAAGGAGTACGGTAAGAGATGACCCTGGTCCCGACCTTTAACCCTGACTCTGAACCCATCTCTGAGATCAACGAGAAGGAGTACGGTAAGAGATGACCCCGACCTTTAACCCTGACTCTGACCCATCTCTGAGGTCAACGAGAAGGAGTATGGTAAGAGATGACCACGACCTTTAACCCGGACTCTGAACCCATCTCTGAGATCAACGAGAAGGAGTACGGTAAAAGATGACCGCGACCTTTAGCCCTGACTCTGACCCATCTCTGAGATCAACGAGAAGGAGTACGGTAAGAGATGACCCCGACCTTTAACCCTGACTCTGACCCATCTCTGAGGTCAACGAGAAGGAGTACGGTAAGAGATGACCCTGGACCCGACCTTTAACCCTGACTCCAAACCCATCTCTGAGATCAACGAGAAGGAGTACGGTAAGAGATGACCCCGACCTTTAACCCTGACTCTGACCCATCTCTGAGGTCAACGAGAAGGAGTACGGCAAGAGATGACCCTGGTCCCGACCTTTAACCCTGACTATGACCCATCTCTGAGATCAAAGAGGTCTCTCTCTTTGCATGTGAATATAATCTAAAATGTCTCTCCTCAGAGACCAACTGGAGGAGTATGGTGGAATCGTCAGATGGGCTGGATCCTGTGGAGGCTAAACCCAGCCATCCTGCTACTTCCTCTGGGTTGCAGAGAGACAACCAGCCCCCCCACCACCACCAACCGCAGCCCTTACTCCACTACCCTCCAGCTCAGAGCAGCCGTCCCTGCTCCAGGCTCAGGCCCGGGGGAGAGAGAGGAGGGCCGGGCAGACGACCGGTTGGAGCTGGCCTCCCAGCAGAGCACGGAGACAGGCAGTTTGGATGGGAGCTGCAGGGACCTCCTCAACTCCTCCATCACCTCCACCACCTCCACCCTGGTCCCCGGTATGCTGGAGGAGGCAGAGGAAGAGGAGGAGGAGGAGGAAGAGTACACACCAGAGCCCATCTCTGTGGAGGTGCCTGCGGTCATCAGCCGTATTGAGTCCTGGGTGTCTAAGACGCTGGAGAACCTTCAGCTGGGGAAGAGCCAGGACAGCACAGAGGAAGAGGAGGAAGAGGAGGAGGAGGGAGTGCAGAGTGAGGAGGAAGAGGAGTTGGATTCTGCTGATGTCACAGAGACTGAGCTGGAGAAGACGGAGAAGATGGAGGCCAATAATATCACTGGCTGATTAGACCTCATTCATCCCTCTTTCTCTTTTTTGTTTCTCGCAAATTCGCTCTGTGTACACTCTGTCGCTCCATCTGTGTACACTCTGTCGCGCCATCTGTGTACACTCTGTCGCGCCATCTGTGTACACTCTGTCGCGCCATCTGTGTACACTCTGTCGCGCCATCTGTGTACACTCTGTCGCTCCATCTGTGTACACTCTGTCGCTCCATCTGTGTACACTCTGTCGCTCCATCTGTGTACACTCTGTCGCTCCATCTGTGTACACTCTGTCGCTCCATCTGTGTACACTCTGTCGCTCCATCTGTGTACACTCTGTCGCGTCATCTGTGTGCACTGTCGCGCCATCTGTGTGCACTGTCGCGCCATCTGTGTACACTCTGTCGCTCCATCTGTGTACACTCTGTCGCTCCATCTGTGTACACTCCATCACTTGTCTTCCTCACCCCCCCTTCACACCTGTTCCCCAAACCTGCACTCTTTCACCTCTATCACCCCCCTTCCCTCTTTCTCACAGTTGAACCAGCAACTCTCCTCTTCTCTCTGTCTGGAACTTTGGACTTCAGACATTATCTCAGGAATCAGACCATACACATGCACACACACACAGGCAGTCCACACACACACAGATAGGCAGTCCACACACACACAGATAGGCAGTCACACACACAGACCAACCTGCAAACTACAGACAACAGTATCTCTCCTGGTCTCCCTGATGGATAGACTCCTCTGTTCCTCTCATCCTCCTCTCACTGATGTGGACCTGGAACAACTGCCTCAGCTAAACTGGTCTGGTCGGTCTGGCATCGACTGGTCTGGTCTGGCTAAGGGAAGCCCTGGTTCCCTTCCCACCACTCCAGGTTTCCCCAGGATAGGAAGAGGCTGTGAGGAGAGGCTTCCCCTCTGTCTGTATGACGCAGAGCCCTCCAGATGATAGACCTGAGACTGCTGACTACAGACTAACTAGAAGAGAAGTCTCCCTCTGTCTGTATGACACAGAGCCCTCCAGATGATAGACCTGAGACTGCTGACTACAGACTAACTAGAAGAGAAGTCTCCCTCTGTCTGTATGACACAGAGCCCTCCAGATGATAGTCTGTAGTCAGCAGTCTCAGGTCTATCATCTGGAGGGCTCTGTGTCATACAGACAGATGGAGACTTCTCTTCTAGTTAGTCTGTAGTCAGCAGTCTCAGGTCTAACTAGAAGAGAAGTCTCCATCTGTCTGTATGACACAGAGCCCTCCAGATGATAGACCTGTCAGTGAGACTGCTGACTACAGACTAACTAGAAGAGAAGTCTCCCTCTGTCTGTATGACACAGAGCCCTCCAGATGATAGACCTGTCAGTGAGACTGCTGACTACAGACTAACTAGAAGAGAAGTCTCCCTCTGTCTGTATGACACAGAGCCCTCCAGATGATAGACCTGTCAGTGAGACTGCTGACTACAGACTAACTAGAAGAGAAGTCTCCCTCTGTCTGTATGACACAGAGCCCTCCAGATGATAGACCTGAGACTGCTGACTACAGACTAACTAGAAGAGAAGTCTCCCTCTGTCTGTATGACACAGAGCCCTCCAGATGATAGACCTGAGACTGCTGACTACAGACTAACTAGAAGAGAAGTCTCCCTCTGTCTGTATGACACAGAGCCCTCCAGATGATAGACCTGAGACTGCTGACTACAGACTAACTAGAAGAGAAGTCTCCCTCTGTCTGTATGACACAGAGCCCTCCAGATGATAGACCTGAGACTGCTGACTACAGACTAACTAGAAGAGAAGTCTCCCTCTGTCTGTATGACACAGAGCCCTCCAGATGATAGACCTGAGACTGCTGACTACAGACTAACTAGAAGAGAAGCCTCCCTCTGTCTGTATGACACCGAGCCCTCCAGATGATAGACCTGAGACTGCTGACTACAGACTAACTAGAAGAGAAGCCTCCCTCTGTCTGTATGACACCGAGCCCTCCAGATGATAGACCTGAGACTGCTGACTACAGACTAACTAGAAGAGAAGTCTCCTCTGTCATCCTTGGGTTATTCATAGTGGAGGTCTGGTGGTTCAGTCCAAGCAGAAGGTTGCTGAGCCCCTGCAGGGCTGAGAGTTTACAGATGGAAGTGTGTGTGTCTCTGTCCCATCATCAAGACTTGTGTTACATTGTTGTCATCCTTCCCATGTTTCTCTGTCTCCCAAAACCGATCTAAAACCTTGTTAGGATTACAAAATTCCCTGCTTTTCCAGGAATCCCGGTTGGAAGGTTCACAGAATCTGTTGGGAATAAGCAGAAAATACCTAATCCTCCAACCTTGGAATTTCGTGAAAGTTTCTGGAATGTGCAAACCTACAGGATGTGTTTCTGCCATTGGTTAACCATCACAGTAATCATGTATCATCTTCAGTGGGTGGGCTTTTAAAGGGGCATATCACCACTTTTTAACCTCATAGTCATTATCTCCAGGACCAAACCAATGTCTACTAATGTGAAAATGGCGTGTTAAAAATAATGGCGTGTCCCTTGAAAACATGAATGATATGACATGTCACATGACATATACTAACAGTAACTGAAGCCAGAACAAATGTCTGATGTATATAACCTGTATAGCTGTTTCTGAGACTCTTTAACCTGTAATATTGATGATAATATTGACAAGTGTTCATCTGTTTGGGGTAGTTTTCTGAGTGGATTGTTTGTTGTTGTTGCTAGCTGACTTCTGTGTTTTACTAATAGCCTCTGGTTTCATTTGGTTTAGGTCCCAGTCCATTGACTGGTGACAGCGTGGGTGTGTTTGTTGGGGTGGGCAGGTAAATGTACTGTAACTACCTATTATCAGAGACTATTTGGGTTTGAAGCTGACAGGTAGTCCAACTTGACCCAGGACATGCGACTCACTGGTAACAGAGGGGTCAAAGGGAGGAGCCACCACAGGAGCCTCTGAATATTCATGAAGTAATTATCCACCTCACCAGTTATAACCATGTAAATAAAATGTGAACAATTAAAATGTTTGAACTACAGTGTATTAAACACCCCAATCACCTTTTTCTTAAAGCCATTTGATATAAAAAATCGGAATAAGTTTAATGTAATTTGATGGGAAATGATAGAAATCAAGTCATGTATTATTAGATGGAGGAGGATGCCATGTATAGGAGTGGCATGCTGGGTCATATGCAATATGAAGGAAGGAGGGATGAGAGGGAGTTGTGTAATAAATAGACACAGTCAGGAGTTGGGTCAATTCATTTTCAATTCAGGAAGTGAATTGAAATTCAACTGACAAAAAATGTCATTGAGAAAAAAAAACACGTCATTTGAAAACGGACCATGTTTTCTATGAGGATTTTCTGAATGAGTTGAATTGAGCCCTTCCCTGATACAGGTGATAATGACGGTGTGTCTAGTACTAAAATGTACACTGGCTGTGTGCAGGTTTCTCAGTAACTAACTCTCATCAGTGTGTTTTGGAGCCATGACAACCAGTGTGTCCTTTGCACTATGTAAATACCATAATACTTGTAACAACCACCTGGTAACTAATGTCAAGACAAAATGGTTGAATGAAGTAGCTTTTATTTTCTCAGTGTGTCCCTGGTCTTTCTGTCTCTCTTACTGACTGTACAGCAACAGCAACATGTAGAGGCTTTTCTCATAACATTACTGTTCTCTTCTCCATCTGGACTGATTAATAATGTCATTAAAATGTTCTTTAAGTAAACTACATACACTCCTGTCTTTTATATTGTCTTGTCTATTTGTTGCATGTAAATCTCCTATATGATTGATAGGGATCGTTGTGTAACTAGGACTATTAGCCTAAAGCACGTGTCAAACTCCAGTCCTTGAGGGTCGGGTGCCTGAGGAATTTTGCACCTCCCTTGTACTGATTGATCAATTAAGGTAATTCATTGATTAGTTAGGAACTCCCCTCAGCTGGTTGTCTAGGTCCTAATTGATTAGTTAGAAACTCCCCTCAGCTGGTTGTCTAGGTCCTAATTGATTAGTTAGGAACTCCCCACAGCTGGTTGTCTAGGTCTTAATTGATTAGTTAGGAACTCCCCTCAGCTGGTTGACTAGGTCCTAATTGATTAGTTAGGAACTCCCCTCAGCTGGTTGTCTAGGTCCTAATTGATTAGTTAGGAACTCCCCTCAGCTGGTTGTCTAGGTCCTAATTGATTAGTTAGGAACTCCCCTCAGCTGGTTGTCTAGGTCCTAATTGATTAGTTAGGAACTCTCCTCAGCTGGTTGTCTAGGTCTTAATTGATTAGTTAGGAACTCCCCTCAGCTGGTTGTCTAGGTCTTAATTGATTAGTTAGGAACTCCCCTCAGCTGGTTGTCTAGGTCCTAATTGATTAGTTAGGAACTCCCCTCAGCTGGTTGTCTAGGTCTTAATTGATTAGTTAGGAACTCCCCTCAGCTGGTTGTCTAGGTCCTAATTGATTAGTTAGGAACTCCCCTCAGCTGGTTGTCTAGGTCCTAATTGATTAGTTAGGAACTCCCCTCAGCTGGTTGTCTAGGTCCTAATTGATTAGTTAGGAACTCCCCTCAGCTGGTTGTCTAGGTCTTAATTGATTAGTTAGGAACTCCCCTCAGCTGGTTGTCTAGGTCCTAATTGATTAGTTAGGAACTCTCCTCAGCTGGTTGTCTAGGTCCTAATTGATTAGTTAGGAACTCTCCTCAGCTGGTTGTCTAGGTCTTAATTGATTAGTTAGGAACTCCCCTCAGCTGGTTGTCTAGGTCCTAATTGATTAGTTAGGAACTCCCCTCAGCTGGTTGTCTAGGTCCTAATTGATTAGTTAGGAACTCCCCTCAGCTGGTTGTCTAGGTCCTAATTGATTAGTTAGGAACTCTCCTCAGCTGGTTGTCTAGGTCCTAATTGATTAGTTAGGAACTCCCCTCAGCTGGTTGTCTAGGTCCTAATTGATTAGTTAGGAACTCCCCTCAGCTGGTTGTCTAGGTCCTAATTGATTAGTTAGGAACTCCCCTCAGCTGGTTGTCTAGGTCCTAATTGGACACAAATGAAAGGAAATGACAAACCAGCAGACACGTGTCTCTTCAGGAATTTAGTTTGACACCCTAAACTTTGGTTGATTGCTAATCCAATATGGCCGCCTGAATCCTGCTTACTTACTGCATTTGCACGGATAGAGCAATGAGACTGATATCTCACTGGCTGTATAAATGTGAAGCACCCTGTTGGTGTTTCCACTCACTACAAAACATGATGATGAGAGGAAGCCCACTGGTGGGCAGTGGGAGAAGATGGAACCAGATGGATTTTGTCAGACATTCTGTACATTTTCTCATCGACGAAACCTTTGATCTCTACAGTTTTCTGTTTTAAAAACTAGAAACTAGAGTGGACTAAGTATTGTAGACTTGACCTTTTGCAACATATTTTAGGATTGCACTGTTTAGAAGGAGTGCAAAGGTGAATTGATTTATTGTACATGCGCACTTCACAGAGTAGGCGTTCCCTAACAGAAATATGCAAATGTATACTAAACACGCCATTAGGATATCACTAGCGCATGCTTCTTCTGCTCGCTATGACTAATTTGTTCCCATTGGAAATGACAAGCTGTGGTCTATCTTGTTTAGTTATACAAATCTTTGGCATTGGTGATACATTGGGTTGTTATTTGTGAACCCATCTAAGCTCAGTAAGTCAGAGAAAACAGGTAGGCCTAGAGAATAAAACTTGAATTCAAATGTAGTGTCTCGAGGGGGAAAAAACTGCATTTATGTCTTATTATGTAACTTCTTGTCCGTATGTTAAAACATGAAAATAGCTCCCATGCTGTACAAATAAGAAGAGGACCTCCAGTGTAGTTCTGACCAACTATATATCATATTTAGACTTTTCTTCTGATACAGATTTAGTGTGTATCAACTGTAGGTGTTAGTCAAGTACATATATTCTGGAGTAGCTTACAGACTATTCTCTAATGTTTTATTTTATTTCTGTTTATATAAAAGTATCAGTAACTATCACAAGTTCAGGCTTCTGCTGACAGTATCCTATTGGTTATTGTCTTCCCACAGTCTTGTGTTTGTGTTCACTGGTTAGCCTTTCTGAGAGACACTTTTTGAGTGAGACACTTTCTGAGGGAGACATTTGTCTCCTGGAGAGACATGCTATACTCAATGGAGCCTGAGGGAGATCCTGGAGTCCTGAGCAGGAGGTGAGTTAGAGAGAGAGGCTGTCTGAGGGAGATCCTGGAGTCCTGAGCAGGAGGTGAGTCAGAGAGAGAAGGCTGTCTGAGGGAGATCCTGGAGTCCTGAGCAGGAGGTGAGTCAGAGAGAGAGAGGCTGTCTGAGGGAGATCCTGGAGTCCTGAGCAGGAGGTGAGTTAGAGAGAGAGGCTGTCTGAGGGAGATCCTGGAGTCCTGAGCAGGAGGTGAGTCAGAGAGAGAGAGAGGCTGTCTGAGGGAGATCCTGGAGTCCTGAGCAGGAGGTGAGTTAGAGAGAGAGGCTGTCTGAGGGAGATCCTGGAGTCCTGAGCAGGAGGTGAGTTAGAGAGAGAGGCTGTCTGAGGGAGATCCTGGAGTCCTGAGCAGGAGGTGAGTTAGAGAGAGAGGCTGTCTGAGGGAGATCCTGGAGTCCTGAGCAGGAGGTGAGTCAGAGAGAGAGAGGCTGTCTGAGGGAGATCCTGGAGTCCTGAGCAGGAGGTGAGTCAGAGAGAGAGAGGCTGTCTGAGGGAGATCCTGGAGTCCTGAGCAGGAGGTGAGTCAGAGAGAGAGGCTGTCTGAGGGAGATCCTGGAGTCCTGAGCAGGAGGTGAGTTAGAGAGAGAGGCTGTCTGAGGGAGATCCTGGAGTCCTGAGCAGGAGGTGAGTTAGAGAGAGAGGCTGTCTGAGGGAGATCCTGGAGTCCTGAGCAGGAGGTGAGTTAGAGAGAGAGGCTGTCTGAGGGAGATCCTGGAGTCCTGAGCAGGAGGTTAGTTAGAGAGAGAGGCTGTCTGAGGGAGATCCTGGAGCCCCGGCAGGAGGTGAGTTAGAGAGAGAAGCTGTCTGAGGGAGATCCTGGAGTCCTGAGCAGGAGGTGAGTTAGAGAGAGAGGCTGTCTGAGGGAGATCCTGGAGTCCTGAGCAGGAGGTGAGTCAGAGAGAGAGGCTGTCTGAGGGAGATCCTGGAGTCCTGAGCAGGAGGTGAGTTAGAGAGAGAGGCTGTCTGAGGGAGATCCTGGAGTCCTGAGCAGGAGGTGAGTTAGAGAGAGAGGCTGTCTGAGGGAGATCCTGGAGTCCTGAGCAGGAGGTGAGTTAGAGAGAGAGGCTGTCTGAGGGAGATCCTGGAGTCCTGAGCAGGAGGTGAGTTAGAGAGAGGCTGTCTGAGGGAGATCCTGGAGTCCTGAGCAGGAGGTGAGTTAGAGAGAGAGAGGCTGTCTGAGGGAGATCCTGGAGTCCTGAGCAGGAGGTGAGTTAGAGAGAGAGGCTGTCTGAGGGAGATCCTGGAGTCCTGAGCAGGAGGTGAGTCAGAGAGAGAGAGAGGCTGTCTGAGGGAGATCCTGGAGTCCTGAGCAGGAGGTGAGTCAGAGAGAGAGAGAGGCTGTCTGAGGGAGATACTGGAGTCCTGAGCAGGAGGTGAGTTAAAGAGAGAGAGGCTGTCTGAGGGAGATCCTGGAGTCCTGAGCAGGAGGTGAGTCAGAGAGAGAGAGGCTGTCTGAGGGAGATCCTGGAGTCCTGAGCAGGAGGTGAGTTAGAGAGAGAGGCTGTCTGAGGGAGATCCTGGAGTCCTGAGCAGGAGGTGAGTTAGAGAGAGAGGCTGTCTGAGGGAGATCCTGGAGTCCTGAGCAGGAGGTGAGTTAGAGAGAGAGGCTGTCTGAGGGAGATCCTGGAGTCCTGAGCAGGAGGTGAGTCAGAGAGAGAGAGAGGCTGTCTGAGGGAGATCCTGGAGTCCTGAGCAGGAGGTGAGTTAGAGAGAGAGAGGCTGTCTGAGGGAGATCCTGGAGTCCTGAGCAGGAGGTGAGTTAGAGAGAGAGGCTGTCTGAGGGAGATCCTGGAGTCCTGAGCAGGAGGTGAGTTAGAGAGAGAGGCTGTCTGAGGGAGATCCTGGAGTCCTGAGCAGGAGGTGAGTCAGAGAGAGAGAGAGGCTGTCTGAGGGAGATCCTGGAGTCCTGAGCAGGAGGTGAGTCAGAGAGAGAGAGAGGCTGTCTGAGGGAGATCCTGGAGTCCTGAGCAGGAGGTGAGTTAGAGAGAGAGGCTGTCTGAGGGAGATCCTGGAGTCCTGAGCAGGAGGTGAGTTAGAGAGGCTGTCTGAGGCAGATCCTGGAGGCTTGAGCAGGAGGTGAGTTAGAGAGAGAGGCTGTCTGAGGGAGATCCTGGAGTCCTGAGCAGGAGGTGAGTTAGAGAGAGAGGCTGTCTGAGGGAGATCCTGGAGTCCTGAGCAGGAGGTGAGTTAGAGAGAGAGGCTGTCTGAGGGAGATCCTGGAGTCCTGAGCAGGAGGTGAGTTAGAGAGAGAGGCTGTCTGAGGGATAAACACTAACCAAGGCTCAGTTTAATGACACTAAAGACTCTACAACACATCAAATTACACACTACACAATAACGTTCACTCTCCCAAATACCAACGACATGGGTCCTTCCACAAAATGCCTTCTGCGTCCCTTTGATACTTTAAGTAGAAATTATGCACCAATATTAAAAGCCTGTTATATTCAATGAAGTGCCCTTTAATATAGATTACATTGATACAGTGATAGAATTAAATTAATCAAACAAAAATGCATATGAATTAAGACTGTCATTTTGACATGTCCCTCTGTGCCCCTCTGTCACTTCCAAGAAGATTTGCCCCATGAACCCAACATGTATCCAGGTTTTCTCCATCATTCTAAAGCCCTAATTATTCTGTTGCTATGACAATCATTCTGAAAATTATTCTATATTTCATGTGATGATTAATTTTAAGCTAAAAAGAAAGTGTCCCTCATTTTAAGTTAAACCTGTTAGGTGAACTGAACTCTCATTTTAATATTCTAAAGAAACATTGAACATCTAATAGTCAAATCATAGTGTAAAAGCAGGTGTGTTGGTTGTAGTTTTTTTAGGCCATTTTCTGGTGTTTTACAAACCTGTCTTTCTGCCCCTGAACAGGCAGTTAAACCCACTGTTCCTAGGCCGTCATTGAAAATAAGAATTTGTTCTTAGCTGACTTGCCTCCTTAAATAAAGGTAAAATAAAATAAAAATAACAACACGTACATATATAAAACCAATAACAACACGTACATATATAAAACCAATAACAACATGTACATATATAAAACCAATAACAACATGTACATATATAAAACCAATAACAACATGTACATATATAAAACCAATAACAACATGTACATATAAAACCAATAACAACACGTACATATATAAAACCAATAACAACATGTACATGTAAAACCAATAACAACACGTACATATATAAAACCAATAACAACATGTACATATATAAAACCAATAACAACACATACATATATAAAACCAATAACAACATGTACATATATAAAACCAATAACAACATGTACATATATAAAACCAATAACAACATGTACATATATAAAACCAATAACAACACGTACATATATAAAACCAATAACAACACGTACATATATAAAACCAATAACAACATGTACATATATAAAACCAATAACAACATGTACATATATAAAACCAATAACAACATGTACATATATAAAACCAATAACAACATGTACATATATAAAACCAATAACAACATGTACATATATAAAACCAATAACAACATGTACATATATAAAACCAATAACAACATGTACATATATAAAACCAATAACAACATGTACATATAAAACCAATAACAACACGTAATATACAATAACAACATGTACATATAAAACCAATAACAACATGTACATATATAAAACCAATAACAACATGTACATATAAAACCAATAACAACATGTACATATATAAAACCAATAACAACATGTACATATAAAACCAATAACAACATGTACATATATAAAACCAATAACAACATGTACATATAAAACCAATAACAACACGTAACACGTACATATATAAAACCAATAACAACACGTACATGTAAAACCAATAACAACACGTACATATATAAAACCAATAACAACATGTACATATAAAACCAATAACAACATGTACATATATAAAACCAATAACATCACGTACATATATAAAACATGTTACAATAAAGGTCAAAGTAAAACAAACGAATGAATGAATATATAAATATATGAACTATAGTATCTTATTTGTTGTGTTGTGTCAAGCAGGAGAGAGTGGAGTCTCCTGCTCCCACCTGTCCACCTATGAAGAGTGACAAGTGAATGAAGCGACCCGAGACCAACATCCAGCCTCCTGACCCAAGGTGAGAGGGATGATAGAAGCTTGGTCAGACTGCAAAAAGCTGAAGTAATGTTGCAAGCCAGGCTCCTGAGACCCAGCCCATATATGTTAGTCAGCTGAGCAAGTAGGCATTAGCTTAAATTTAGCAGACGCTCTTACCCAGAGCAATTTACAGGAGCAATTAGGGTTAAGTGCCTTGCTCAAGGGCACATCGAAAGATTTTTCAACTTTCAGTTGCTGGCCCACCACTCTCAAACCCGAGGCTACCAGCTTGTGAAGCTAGGGTGTGACTTCAGGTCTCAAGCAAGGTTGCTTTATCATGTTACAATGCCATCGTTCCGTTATTTCCATTGCACCAGGCAAGCTCAATCAAGCACATCTAGCGAAAGTACGGCCATTGTTGTCTTAAGCAAAGCATGTAACCTATAAACTACAAGGGTAATGCTCTGTTGTGCTGCTCCCAGCTAGTTGATTGACTAGTGTGTCCACGGGCGGGGTACTGAGACAGTAAAATACTAACTTCTACAATACATTTAAAAAACATGTATTCAAGGGAATTTGAAAACAACAATATTTATGAATAATAGTTAGCGAAGAAGTTGTGAAGTTTGTTATGAAGGATATTGTAGCATAATGATGTTATGACTGGTCTCCTAAAGGTGGTATAAACACCATTCAAGTAGTGTTAGCTACTTATTGTTTGTTGTATTTTAGACCAATCAGACAATATTCTGGTCAGTGTGAGTTACTCTACAGTTAGTCATTTTAATGAACAGCCCTGTGTGTGTATGGTCAGTGTGTCTGCCACAAAGTGATCTGACACTGATCTGACAATCAAGTCTACTCTCGAGGATGGATACTGGACTGTGTGTGTATGGTCAGTGTGTCTGCCACAAAGTGATCTGACACTGATCTGACAATCAAGTCTACTCTCGAGGATGGATACTGGACTGTGTGTGTATGGTCAGTGTGTCTGCCACAAAGTGATCTGACACTGATCTGACAATCAAGTCTACTCTCGAGGATGGATACTGGACTGTGTGCCTGATGGGCACAAGGCTCTCTCTGTCCCCTTAGTATATATGCAGTCTATATCAGGAACAGTGGCTCTTGTATATTAATCAGTGTTGACCGTTGAACCCATCTATAGGTCAGTATGGAAAAGAACAGGAGGTACAGGAGGGACTCCTGTTGTTTAGTGTTTCCTGAGGAAGTTCAGTGTGTTTTGTTCTGGTGTTGTTGATGCGATTCTATTATCACACACCAGTGCTGTACCTCCCTCTAGTGGCTGGTGTCTGCACCACATCTGTCTGCAAATCCTGTTTGATCAACATGTGTGAATAGAAACGCTCCATAGATCATGATGTGTTGAAGGCTCTGTGTCTGCTTCATAAGGCTCTGTGTCTGCTTTATAAAGCTCTGTGTCTGCTTCATAAGGCTCTGTGTCTGCTTCATAAGGCCCTGTGTCTGCTTCATAAGGCTCTGTGTCTGCTTCATAAGGCTCTGTGTCTGCTTTATAAGGCTCTGTGTCTGCTTCATAAGGCTCTGTGTCTGCTTTATAAGGCTCTGTGTCTGCTTCATAAGGCTCTGTGTCTGCTTCATAAGGCTCTGTGTCTGCTTCATAAGGCTCTGTGTCTGCTTCATAAGGCTCTGTGTCTGCTTCATAAGGGCTCTGTGTCTGCTTCATAAGGCTCTGTGTCTGCTTCATAAGGGCTCTGTGTCTGCTTCATAAGGCTCTGTGTCTGCTTCATAAGGGCTCTGTGTCTGCTTCATAAGGCTCTGTGTCTGCTTCATAAGGCTCTGTGTCTGCTTCATAAGACTCTGTGTCTGCTTCATAAGGCTCTGTGTCTGCTTCATAAGGTTCTGTGTCTGCTTCATAAGACTCTGTGTCTGCTTCATAAGACTCTGTGTCTGCTTCATAAGGCTCTGTGTCTGCTTCATAAGGCTCTGTGTCTGCTTCATAAGGCTCTGTGTCTGCTTCATAAGACTCTGTGTCTGCTTCATAAGACTCTGTGTCTGCTTCATAAGGCTCTGTGTCTGCTTCATAAGGCTCTGTGTCTGCTTCATAAGGCTCTGTGTCTGCTTCATAAGGCTCTGTGTCTGCTTCATAAGGCTCTGTGTCTGCTTCATAAGACTCTGTGTCTGCTTCATAAGGCTCTGTGTCTGCTTCATAAGACTCTGTGTCTGCTTCATAAGACTCTGTGTCTGCTTCATAAGACTCTGTGTCTGCTTCATAAGACTCTGTGTCTGCTTCATAAGGCTCTGTGTCTGCTTCATAAGACTCTGTGTCTGCTTCATAAGGCTCTGTGTCTGCTTCATAAGGCTCTGTGTCTGCTTCATAAGGCTCTGTGTCTGCTTCATAAGACTCTGTGTCTGCTTCATAAGACTCTGTGTCTGCTTCATAAGGCTCTGTGTCTGCTTCATAAGGCTCTGTGTCTGCTTCATAAGGCTCTGTGTCTGCTTCATAAGGCTCTGTGTCTGCTTCATAAGACTCTGTGTCTGCTTCATAAGACTCTGTGTCTGCTTCATAAGACTCTGTGTCTGCTTCATAAGGCTCTGTGTCTGCTTCATAAGACTCTGTGTCTGCTTCATAAGGCTCTGTGTCTGCTTCATAAGGCTCTGTGTCTGCTTCATAAGGCTCTGTGTCTGCTTCATAAGGCTCTGTGTCTGCTTCATAAGGCTCTGTGTCTGCTTCATAAGGCTCTCTGTCTGCTTCATAAGGCTCTGGGATGCAGGTTGAAGTCTTCTCTTTAGGATATTCAGGGAACATTGATATGTCATATAGACTATGTATGACTGACCCAGATATGTTGTCTATACTCTGTGTAAACATTATATTGTGGGGAGAGTTTATACAAAGCTTTACTCACCAAGTATAACATTTTAATGACGATGACATGGTAGAGATGTTATTTTGTCTCAGTAAAAACTCATCCTCACCATCTAGTTGGTGCTTTGATTTCTTTTAGGAATTTAAACAACAATTGGCAATAAAGAAACAACAGCTGGTTTTCTGTGTTTCATACATTCAGTGAAATGTTTTATGGAATAGTAAAGATGATGGATGATCTAACTGTGTGTGTGTGTGTGTGTGTGTGTGTGTGTGTGTGTGTGTGTGTGTGTGTGTGTGTGTGTGTGTGTGTGTGTGTGTGTGTGTGTGTGTGTGTGTGTGTGTGTGTGTGTGTGTGTGTGTGTGTGTGTGTGTGTGTGTGTGTGTGTGTGTGTGTGTGCATTGAGAGGGTGATGCCAGTGTGGTCGAAGTCTGTTGTTGACTGGTTGGTGTTCTGTTCTGGCTCTGGTTCTCTTCTGGGGTCCTGGTGGTCTGGAGGGTCCCACACATTAATCAGCCAGAGCAGAATGGGGTCATGGAACGACAGAGCAAGGAAAAAGATAATCAGGGAGAGTGTGATGCTGAGGACTTGTAAACATCTCATCTCTCTGATTCAGATATGAATTGATTCATGAACTGATTGAGATATGAACAGATTTTGATATGAACTCACTCTGATATGAACTGATTCATTAACTGATTCTGATTTGAACTGAATCAGGATGAACATTTGGGGTGTTGTCTCTCAGAGACAGAGAGGGGGCATATGTTTCTGCATTGGCAATAAGTACCAACTGCATGTATTCCATGCATACCAATAAAGCATCATTGAATT
>NC_060176.1:2463031-2465531 GCF_021184085.1 Oncorhynchus gorbuscha | reverse complement strand
AGAGAGGGAGGAGGGAGGGAGGGAGGGAGGGAGAGGAGGGAGGGAGGGAGGGAGAGAGAGAGAGAGAGAGAGAGAGAGAGAGAGAGAGAGAGAGAGAGAGAGAGAGAGAGAGGGAGAGAGAGAGAGAGAGAGAGAGAGAGAGAGAGAGAGAGAGAGAGGGAGGGAGGGAGGGAGGAGAGAGAGAGAGAGAGAGAGAGAGAGGGAGGGAGAGGGAGGAGAGGGAGGGAGGGAGGGAGGGAGGGAGGAGAGGGAGGGAGGGAGGAGGAGAGGAGAGGAGGGAGGGAGGGGAGGGAGGGAGGGAGGAGAGTGGAGGGAGGGAGGGAGGGAGGGAGGGAGGGAGGGAGGGAGAGAGAGAGAGAGAGAGGGAGGGAGGGAGGGAGGGAGGGAGGGAGGGAGGGAGGGAGGGAGGGAGGGAGGGAGGGAGGGAGAGAGAGAGAGGGAGGGAGGGAGGGAGGGAGGGAGGGAGAGAGGGAGGGAGGGAGAGAGGAGAGGGAGGGAGAGGAGAGGGAGGGAGGGAGGGAGGGGAGAGAGGGAGGGAGGGAGGAGAGAGGAGAGTGAGGGAGGGAGGGAGGGAGGGAGAGAGGGAGGGAGGGAGAGGGAGGGAGGGAGGGAGAGAGAGAGAGAGAGTGGAGGGAGGGAGAGGAGAGAGAGGGAGGGAGGGAGGGAGAGAGAGAGAGAGGGAGGGAGAGAGAGGGAGGGAGGAGAGAGGGAGGGAGGGGAGGGAGGGAGGGAGGGAGAGAGAGAGAGGGAGGGAGGGAGGAGAGGAGGGAGAGAGGGAGGGAGGGAGGGAGGGAGAGGAGGGAGGGAGGGAGGGAGGAGGGAGGGAGGGAGGAGAGGGAGGGAGGGAGGGAGGGAGGGAGGGAGAGGGAGGGAGGGAGGAAAGTGGAAGAGAGGGAGTGAAGGAAAGAGGGAGGGAGGGAGGGACAGTGGAAGAGAGGGAGTGAAGGAAAGAGGGAGGGAGGGAGGGACAGTGGAAGAGAGGGAGTGAAGGAAAGAGGGAGGGAGGGAGGAGGGATTTGAAGGAAGGAAAGAGAGGGAGGGACAGTGGATGAGAGGGAGTGAAGGAAAGAGGGAGGGAGGGAGGGACAGTGGAAGAGAGGGAGTGAAGGAAAGAGGGAGGGAGGGAGGGAGGGAGAGAGAGAGAGAGAAACTTGAAGAGAGAGAGAGAGAGAGAGAGAGAGAGAGAGAGAGAGAGAGAGAGGGAAGAGGGAGGGAGGGAGGGAGGGAGGGAGGGAGGGACAGGAGGGAGGGAGGGAGGAGAGAGAGAGGGAGGGAGGGAGGAGGGAGGGAGGGAGGGAGGGAGGGAGAGAGAGAGGGAGTGAAGGAGGGAGGGAGGGAGGGAGAGAGGGAGGGAGGGAGGGAGGGAGGGAGGAGGAGAGAGGGAGGGAGGGAGAGAGAGAGAGGGAGTGAAGGGAGGGAGGGAGAGAGAGAGGGAGTGAAGGGAGAGAGGAGGGGGGGAGAGAGAGAGAGAGAGAGAGAGAGAGAGAGAGAGAGAGAGAGAGAGAGAGAGAGAGAGAGAGAGAGAGAGAGAGAGAGAGAGAGAGAGAGAAAGAGACGTGTGGGCTGGGTTGTTGAGATGTTTAATTAAAGAGCATATTGACATCACCTCTGAGTGGTGGAGTCTCAGAACACATTGCAAAAGGTCCTGTTCATTCTGAACAGTCCCAAATGATTCCAGTCAGTTCCAAATGGTTTTCAACCTGCTCACAGACACAACAGGTGTCCTTACATGACCACCTTCCACCTCCACACTGTTTGTAAAAACTGTCTTCTGTGATTTTACTCAATATTGTCATTAAAGTTATGCAGTGTAAAGCTTGCACAGTGGACAGACTATGTAACACAAATTGTAATTACCAAAATGTAAGGTATGTGTTCTGTCTGTCATTACTACATCATTATAGTACACAGTTTTAAACATATGTGTTCTGTAATTAGGCTTGTCCTGGTTACACTGTTCTTTAAATATCATGGATGAGTTTTGCTCTATCACAATCACATAGGCCTATCTTACCTGCTGAAAACAAAGTAGGTGTCTTTACTCTTTACATTATTCTAACAAATCTCTAAGTGCTAATGCTGTATGAAGTATCTCACCCTCTCGCTATGGCGCTATAACATTAACGTTGTGTTTCTAACTGTACCAGTAGTGGACCCTTGTTTGACTGGAATGTATGTATCGCGAGAGGACAAAAAACTTTTGAGGAAAGTTGAGGAGGGCAGGGATGGGGAGTGAGTGAGTTTGGCTGTGTGAGAGACAGGGAAAGAAAGAGAGAAGGAGAGGGAAGAAGACCTATCTTCTCCACGGCTACTGTAGAATGTCTCAACGCCTCTCTCCACCTATAGTGTAGAATGTCTCAACGCCTCTGATCACCTATAGTGTAGAATGTCTCAACGCCTCTGATCACGCCATACAGAATCAAGGCATCCTGATCATCTCGGATGTGTCGGATTTAATAAAGAGAGAACACATTGCTAGACTATTGACAATTTGATTTGG
>NC_060176.1:2435531-2458031 GCF_021184085.1 Oncorhynchus gorbuscha | reverse complement strand
GACAGGGGGCAACCAGTGCATCGTCCGTGAGTCTCTCTCTGTCTGTTTTCTGTCTACTGTCTCTTATCTACACACCATGCTTTTCTAAACACAATGCTTCTGTATATTACTATTTGTTCTGTGCTGTTTGTAGTTCATGTATATGGGCAAATGTGTTCTTGGGAAGCCTAACATATTGTGCATGTGTTATAGTAATATGTCTGTGTAGGTAAGGCAGGGTGTACTGACTGTCTCATAGTAATATGTCTGTGAAGGTAAGGCAGGGTGTACTGACTGTCTCATAGTAATATGTCTGTGAAGGTAAGGCAGGGTGTACTGACTGTCTCATAGTAATATGTCTGTGAAGGTAAGGCAGGGTGTACTGACTGTCTCATAGTAATATGTCTGTGAAGGTAAGGCAGGGTGTACTGACTGTCTCATAGTAATATGTCTGTGAAGGTAAGGCAGGGTGTACTGACTGTCTCATAGTAATATGTCTGTGAAGGTAAGGCAGGGTGTACTGACTGTCTCATAGTAATATGTCTGTGAAGGTAAGGCAGGGTGTACTGACTGTCTCATAGTAATATGTCTGTGAAGGTAAGGCAGGGTGTACTGACTGTCTCATAGTAATATGTCTGTGAAGGTAAGGCAGGGTGTACTGACTGTCTCATAGTAATATGTCTGTGAAGGTAAGGCAGGGTGTACTGACTGTCTCATAGTAATATGTCTGTGAAGGTAAGGCAGGGTGTACTGACTGTCTCATAGTAATATGTCTGTGAAGGTAAGGCAGGGTGTACTGACTGTCTCATAGTAATATGTCTGTGAAGGTAAGGCAGGGTGTACTGACTGTCTCGTAGTGCTATGTCTGTGAAGGTAAGGCAGGGTGTACTGTGTAGTGTTGAGTATAGTATGATGAGTGCTTGTAACACTATGAGGTTAGTGTGTTTGTGTCTGAGCCAGGCTGGTGGGCGGGCCCAAACCCGGTCCTGTTCCAGAACGCTGTGGTCCTGGCCCACAATGTCCTGTGGCGCAGTAGGGAGGCGGCCCAGCTCTCTGTATGGGCAGCTAGTGCTGTTTGTCCAATTAGCTTAGCCAGACACAGCATGGCTCTGAGATAACTAACTCATTAAGACTTAGCTATCCCGTCATACTCTGATAAGACTGGAAATCAAAACGTACTGAAGGTGTTTAACCCTCAAGCTGCCAATGACCCCAGTCCGTAGGCTACTTACTATACAGTATGTGCGTGGGACCAACGTGATATGCTATAATGCCAGGGTTAAAGTGAGCCTGAACTGTTCAGATCAGATAAGTGAAACAGTAAAGTGATACTTCAGTCAAATGAAAGGTGATGTCAGTTTGTCTCCTGAGTCTGAATGGGTCTACTCTCTGAGATGTTATGCCCTGGCCAGAGAGTAGCAGGCATCTCTCTCTCTCTCTCTCTCTCTCTCTCTCTCTCTCTCTCTCTCTCTCTCTCTCTCTCTCTCTCTCTCTCTCTCTCTCTCTCTCTCTCTCTCTCTCTCTCTCTCTCTCTCTCTCTCTCTCTCTCTCTCTCTCTCTCTCTCTCTCTCTCTCTCTCTCTCTCTCTCTCTCTCTCTCTCTCTCTCTCTCTCTCTCTCTCTCTCTCTCTCTCTCTCTCTCTCTCTCTCTCTCTCTCTCTCTCTGGCTCTCTCTCTCTCTCTCTCTCTCTCTCTCTCTCTCTCTCTCTCTCTCGCTCTCTCGCTCTCTCTGGCTCTCTCTCTCTCTCTCTCTCTCTCTCTCTCTCTCTCTCTCTCTCTCTCTCTCTCTCTCGCTCTCTCGCTCTCTCGCTCTCTCGCTCTCTCTCGCTCTCTCTCTCGCTCTCTCGCTCTCTGGCTCTCTCTCTCTCTCTCTCTCTCTCTCTCTCTCTCTCTCTCTCTCTCTCTCTCTCTCTCTCTCTCTCTCTCTCTCTCTCTCTCTCTCTCTCTCTCTCTCTCTCTCTCTCTCTCTCTCTCTCTCTCTCTCTCTCTCTCTCTCTCTCTCTCTCTCTCTCTCTCTCTCTCTCTCTCTCTCTCGCTCTCTCGCTCTCTCTCGCTCTCTCTCTCTCTCTCGCTCTCTCGCTCTCTCTCGCTCTCTCTCAGGAAAGCAGGGAACTTGTATCAGAGTTGGGTTCAGGAAGCCCGTAGCAGGGTGGTGGGTTGCACAGGACTGTGTGATTGGGATTGTGATTGCGGCCTGCCTGGCTGCCTGCCTCTAATGACATTGTGTAGCAGTGGAGTCTTGGGACACAGGATCACTCTCCCCATGCTCCCTGCCTCCCTCTACCTGACTGGGCTGGGGGGGGGGGTGCTATGGTAGCAGGAGGGATCGGGGGTGGGTGTACCAGCTCCAGGCTGCCTGCCTCCCTCTACCTGACTGGGCTGGTTGCTATGGTAGCAGGAGGGATCGGGGGTGGATCCGGGGTGGGTGTACCAGCTCCAGGCTGCCTGCCTCCCTCTACCTGACTGGGCTGGGGGGGGGGGGTTGCTATGGTAGCAGGAGGGATCGGGGGTGGGTGTACCAGCTCCAGGCTGCCTGCCTGAATACAGTCGTTAAGTCTGTACTGTATGACCACCCAAAAGTAGTGAATTCTGGGTAGAAAATAGCAGCACCACAGTCCTACCAGATGGACTCCAGTATTACAGTACTAAGCTGGGATGGTCAACTCTACAGTGAGAGACTGAAAGGGGAGAAGCTAGTGACAGCCAATAAAAACCCTTCTATTGTAGACTAGAGGGACCAGAGTTTTTCCTAACCAGGTAACCTGACCTGCACAAACTCTAGGCCCTATGGGCATAACATTTGAATGTGCTGTCCTGTAAGATTAGGAGAATCTCTCCTCCTCATAATCAACTCAGATGACTGTGTTTATAGATCCATGCAGACTGTGTGTGGTTCTGAGGCGTGTGTGTTGTACTGACATGTGTTGTCTCTCTGGTTCTCTGCAGCTATCTGTCGGAGCTCGTGTGGAGACGGGTTTTGCTCCAGACCCAACATGTGTACCTGTCCCACCGGATCCATCTCTCCTTCTTGTGGATCCATGTCAGGTACTGTCAGACCAACACCAGAGCAGAACAATAAGCTAGAATGATGTACAACAGTGTCTATCAACCGTATCTCTACACATTCAGATAGAACACTGCTTTACAGGGACCTTAGGGCTGGATTCAGTCCGTAGCGCCGAACATCTGCATTGTAGTGCGTTTGAAATGTGAAGGTCATTTTTGATTGAGATGACCTATAGAGCGTTTACTGAGAATGCGGTCTCCGCAAAAGCAGCTATAACGCTGATCTACTGAATGAATCCAGCCCTTAGTTTCCCTGTATGAGCCAGATAAATGTGAACTGTGTTTAGGAAGGAACAGCCTTATCCCCAGGCCCACCACACCCCAGCCCACATCTGACTGTAGTCTATCACCACCTTACTTTAGCCTGGTGTCCATTCTTCCATTGCAAAGGCCTTTCACTGCCTTTACTAACAAGGACTTCAACATATGACACAGATAATAGATATTCTAGATCCATGTATGAGAAATGTGGACCCAGTCAGCCAAGTCTAGGTCCACCACGCCCATCCCTCTGCTTCCCTCTAACTCTCCTCTGTGGATTTAAAAAAGACATCCACTGTTACACATCACTGAAGTCTGCAACATGGGAACCGTCATATTTGTCATATTTTTCCCACAGGGCAGCATAAACAATGTCTGGTGTTGAGAGGTGTGAAACAGAGAACTCAGATGCAGAAATCTGTTCTGTTTCCTTCTCTGGAGAACTGAGATTCAGAGTTACAGAGTTAGAGAGTTAGAGAGCTGCAGGGCTGGGCTGTTAGAGCTGATGGACTAGGAGGGAGGCTGTTAGAGCTGATGGACTAGGAGGGAGGCTGTTAGAGCTGATGGACTAGGAGGGAGGCTGTTAGAGCTGATGGACTAGGAGGGAGGCTGTTAGAGCTGATGGACTAGGAGGGAGGCTGTTAGAGCTGATGGACTAGGAGGGAGGCTGTTAGAGCTGATGGACTAGGAGGGAGGCTGTTAGAGCTGATGGACTAGGAGGGATGCTGTTAGAGCTGATGGACTAGGAGGGAGGCTGTTAGAGCTGATGGACTAGGAGGGAGGCTGTTAAAGCTGATGGACTAGGAGGGAGGGTGGGTGGGAAGGAGGGAGGGAGGAGGGAGGCTGTTAGAGCTCATGGACTAGGAGGGAGGCTGTTAGAGCTGAAGGACTAGGAGGGAGGCTGTTAGAGCTGATGGACTAGGAGGGAGGCTGTTAGAGCTGATGTACTAGGAGGGAGGGTGGGTGGGAAGGAGGGAGGGAGGAGGGAGGCTGTTACAGCTCATGTACTAGGAGGGAGGGTGGGTGGGAAGGAGGGAGGGAGGAGGGAGGCTGTTAGAGCTGATGGACTAGGAGGGAGAGTGGGTGGGAAGGAGGGAGGGAGGAGGGAGGCTGTTAGAGCCGATGTACTAGGAGGGAGGGTGGGTGGGAAGGAGGGAGGGAGGAGGGAGGCTGTTAGAGCTGATGTACTAGGAGGGAGGGTGGGTGGGAAGGATGGATGGAGGGAGGAGGGAGGCTGTTAGAGCTGATGTACTAGGAGGGAGGGTGGGTGGGAAGGAGGGAGGGAGGGAGGGAGGGAGGGAGGGAGGGAGGGAGGGAGGGAGGGAGGGAGGGAGGGAGGGAGGAGGGAGGGAGGCTGTTAGAGCTCATGTACTAGGAGGGAGGGTGGGTGGGAAGGAGGGATGGAGGGAGGAGGGAGGCTGTTGTTTTGGCAGTGATTGCTACAGTGCAGATTGTTTTGTGGTTTCTACCATGACTATTGGATGATGTTATATCCTGTTTCAGGGTTCTCCCTCCCTGGTCGTGTTAGAGTGTGTGTGCTGGGAGCAGGGTGGTGTTCAGTAGGGCACACCGTAGCAAAATACTTTGAAACAGAGAAATCAAAGTGAGCCTTTCTTATTGAACAGGTTCAGGTAGTACCTCCCTGTTTCACTCTGTTTCAAAAAGTGTTCTCCTGTTTCTTGCCTACTGAAAAGACTAGCTGCACAGAATCTAAAATGTGCAACGACACTCCACCAAAACTTAACATAACTCTCCAAAAACAACCCACCATACAGTACAGCACAGAGCTCATGAAGAATTGATCTATTTTGCCGTGCCGCTCTCCCTTGAATAGCAGCTGAACTGTGAAGCTGATTGTTCAGTCTCAGGGCAGAATGGGTGTGTGTGTTGGAAGAGTTCCATTGTCAACATCTACTAATCCTTGTTGCAGTGTTGAGTAGAGCAGCTCAGAGCAGTGTTGGGCCGTGTGCTCATCTGTTTTCACACAATCAATTTGAGCGAATATTATATCTGAATGGGATTTATGATAAACACAATTCGGAGGGAATTTAGGTGCGTTTGTACTGAAAGTGTAGCCCTATCTGTGTGTTTGTGTTTGTGTTGTAAGCTTTCTCTCTCTCTCTCTCCCTCTCTCCCTCTCTCCCTCTCCCTCTCTCTCTCTCTCTCTCTCTCTCTCTCTCTCTCTCTCTCTCTCTCTCTCTCTCTCTCTCTCTCTCTCTCTCTCTCTCTCTCCCTCTCTCCCTCCCTCCCAACCCCCACCAGTCCAAAACTGTAACATCCGCTGTATGAACGGTGGGAGCTGTGCTGATGACCACTGCCAGTGTCAGAAAGGATACGTGGGAAACCACTGTGGCCAACGTAAGAACCGCTATATACGCACAATACAACCATTATACGACCACTTTACAACCACTACACAACTATTACACAACCTCTACACAACCACCGTACAACCAATATACAGCCACCTGTATATACACTGTATAAACACTATAGGTGGGATCCTAACCTGAGATCTCTGGTGTATTTCTGTCTTTCTCTCTCCCATGCAGCGGTGTGTGAGACAGGTTGTCAGAATGGAGGACGGTGTGTGGCTCCTAACCGCTGTGTTTGTACCTACGGCTTCACGGGGGCACAGTGTGAGAGAGGTAGGATCACAGTTCACTGTCTGTCTGTCTGTCTGTCTGTCTGTCTGTCTGTCTGTCTGTCTGTCTGTCTGTCTGTCTGTCTGTCTGTCTGTCTGTCTGTCTGTCTGTCTGTCTGTCTGTCTGTCTGTCTGTCTGTCTGTCTGTCTGTCTGTCTGTCTGTCTGTCTGTCTGTCTGTCTGTCTGTCTGTCTGTCTGTCTGTCTGTCTGTCTGTCTGTCTGTCTGTCTGTCTGTCAGAATGGACATGTTCTCAGAATAAGGACAGCTGACAGTGTTGATAGTGTGACATGTTCTCAGAATAAGGACAGCTGACAGTGTTGATAGTGTGACATGTTCTCAGAATGAGGACAGCTGACAGTGTTGATAGCGTGACATGTTCTCAGAATGAGGACAGCTGACAGTGTTGATAGCGTGACATGTTCTCAGAATGAGGACAGCTGACAGTGTTGATAGCGTGACATGTTCTCAGAATGAGGACAGCTGACAGTGTTGATAGTGTGACATGTTACATTTACATTACATTTAAGTCATTTAGCAGACGCTCTTATCCAGAGCGACTTACAAATTGGTGCATTCACCTTATGACATCCAGTGGAACAGCCACTTTACAATAGTGCATCTAAATATTTTAAGGGGGGGGGGGTGAGAAGGATTACTTTATCCTATCCTAGGTATTCCTTAAAGAGGTGGGGTTTCAGGTGTCTCCGGAAGGTGGTGATTGACTCCGCTGTCCTGGCGTCGTGAGGGAGTTTGTTCCACCATTGGGGAGCCAGAGCAGCGAACAGTTTTGACTGGGCTGAGCGGGAACTGTACTTCCTCAGTGGTAGGGAGGCGAGCAGGCCAGAGGTGGATGAACGCAGTGCCCTTATTTGGGTGTAGGGCCTGATCAGAGCCTGGAGGTACTGAGGTGCCGTTCCCCTCACAGCTCCGTAGGCAAGCACCATGGTCTTGTAGCGGATGCGAGCTTCAACTGGAAGCCAGTGGAGAGAGCGGAGGAGCGGGGTGACGTGAGAGAACTTGGGAAGGTTGAACACTAGACGGGCTGCGGCGTTCTGGATGAGTTGTAGGGGTTTAATGGCACAGGCAGGGAGCCCAGCCAACAGCGAGTTGCAGTAATCCAGACGGGAGATGACAAGTGCCTGGATTAGGACCTGCGCCTCTTCCTGTGTGAGGCAGGGTCGTACTCTGCGGATGTTGTAGAGCATGAACCTACAGGAACGGGCCACCGCCTTGATGTTAGTTGAGAACGACAGGGTGTTGTCCAGGATCACGCCAAGGTTCTTAGCGCTCTGGGAGGAGGACACAATGGAGTTGTCAACCGTGATGGCGAGATCATGGAACGGGCAGTCCTTCCCCGGGAGGAAGAGCAGCTCCGTCTTGCCGAAGTTCAGCTTGAGGTGGTGATCCGTCATCCACACGGATATGTCTGCCAGACATGCAGAGATGCGATTCACCACCTGGTCATCAGAAGGGGGAAAGGAGAAGATTAATTGTGTGTCGTCTGCATAGCAATGATAGGAGAGACCATGTGAGGTTATGAAAGAGCCAACTGTCAGGTAGGACGCAATCCAAGCGTGGGCCGCGCCGGAGATGCCCGACTCGGAGAGGGTGGAGAGGAGGATCTGATGGTTCACAGTATCGAAAGCAGCTGATAGGTCTAGAAGGATGAGAGCAGAGGAGAGAGAGTTAGCTTTAGCGGTGCGGAGCGCCTCCGTGATACAGAGAAGAGCAGTCTCAGTTGAATGACTAGTCTTGAAACCTGACTGATTTGGATCAAGAAGGTCATTCTGAGAGAGATAGCGGGAGAGCTGACCAAGGACGGCACGTTCAAGAGTTTTGGAGAGAAAAGAAAGAAGGGATACTGGTCTGTAGTTGTTGACATCGGAGGGATCGAGTGTAGGTTTTTTCAGAAGGGGTGCAACTCTCGCTCTCTTGAAGACGGAAGGGACGTAGCCAGCGGTCAGGGATAAGTTGATGAGCGAGGTGAGGTAAGGGAGAAGGTCTCCGGAAATGGTCTGGAGAAGAGAGGAGGGGATAGGGTCGAGCGGGCAGGTTGTTGGGCGGCCGGCCGTCACAAGACGCGAGATTTCATCTGGAGAGAGAGGGGAGAAAGAGGTCAGAGCACAGGGTAGGGCAGTGTGAGCAGAACCAGCGGTGTCGTTTGACTTAGCAAACGAGGATCGGATGTCGTCGACCTTCTTTTCAAAATGGTTGATGAAGTCATCTGCAGAGAGGGAGGAGGGGGGGGAGGGGGAGGAGGATTCAGGAGGAAGGAGAAGGTGGCAAAGAGCTTCCTAGGGTTAGAGGCAGATGCTTGGAATTTAGAGTGGTAGAAAGTGGCTTTAGCAGCAGAGACAGAGGAGGAAAATGTAGAGAGGAGGGAGTGAAAGGATGCCAGGTCCGCAGGGAGGCGAGTTTTCCTCCATTTCCGCTTGGCTGCCCGGAGCCCTGTTCTGTGAGCTCGCAATGAGTCGTCAAGCCACGGAGCGGGAGGGGAGGACCGAGCCGGCCTGGAAGATAGGGGACATAGAGAGTCAAAGGATGCAGAAAGGGAGGAGAGGAGGGTTGAGGAGGCAGAATCAGGAGATAGGTTGGAGAAGGTTTGAGCAGAGGGAAGAGATGATAGGATGGAAGAGGAGAGAGTAGCGGGGGAGAGAGAGCGAAGGTTGGGACGGCGCAATACCATCCGAGTAGGGGCAGTGTGGGAAGTGTTGGATGAGAGCGAGAGGGAAAAGGATACAAGGTAGTGGTCGGAGACTTGGAGGGGAGTTGCAATGAGGTTAGTGGAAAAACAGCATCTAGTAAAGATGAGGTCGAGCGTATTGCCTGTCTTGTGAGTAGGGGGGGAAGGTGAGAGGGTGAGGTCAAAAGAGGAGAGGAGTGGAAAGAAGGAGGCAGAGAGGAATGAGTCAAAGGTAGACGTGGGGAGGTTAAAGTCGCCCAGAACTGTGAGAGGTGAGCCGTCCTCAGGAAAGGAGCTTATCAAGGCATCAAGCTCATTGATGAACTCTCCGAGGGGACCTGGAGGGCGATAAATGATAAGGATGTTAAGCTTGAAAGGGCTGGTAACTGTGACAGCATGAAATTCAAAGGAGGCGATAGACAGATGGGTAAGGGGAGAAAGAGAGAATGACCACTTGGGAGAGATAAGGATCCCGATGCCACCACCCCGCTGACCAGAAGCTCTCGGGGTGTGCGAGAACACGTGGGCGGACGAAGAGAGAGCAGTAGGAGTAGCAGTGTTATCTGTGGTGATCCATGTTTCTGTCAGTGCCAAGAAGTCGAGGGACTGGAGGGAGGCATAGGCTGAGATGAACTCTGCCTTGTTGGCTGCAGATCGGCAGTTCCAGAGGCTACCGGAGACCTGGAACTCCACGTGGGTCGTGCGCGCTGGGACCACCAGATTAGGGTGGCAGCGGCCACGCGGTGTGGAGCGTTTGTATGGTCTGTGCAGAGAGGAGAGAACAGGGATAGACAGACACATAGTTGACAGGCTACAGAAGAGGCTACGCTAATGCAAGGAGATTGGAATGACAAGTGGACTACACGTCTCGAATGTTCAGAAAGTTAAGCTTACGTAGCAAGAATCTTATTGACTAAAATGATTAAAATGATACAGTACTGCTGAAGTAGGCTAGCTGGCAGTGGCTGCGTTGTTGACTTTGTAGGCTAGCTGGCAGTGGCTGCGTTGTTGACACTACACTAATCAAGTCGTTCCGTTGAGTGTAATAGTTTCTACAGTGCTGCTATTCGGGGGCTAGCTGGCTAGCTAGCAGTGTTGATTACGTTACGTTGCGTTAAAAGAACGACAATAGCTGGCTAGCTAACCTAGAAAATCGCTCTAGACTACACAATTATCTTTGATACACAGACGGCTATGTAGCTAGCTATGTCAAAATCAAACCGTTGTGCTGTAATGAAATGAAATGAAAAATGTGATACTACCTGTGGAGCGAAGCGGAATGCGACCGGGTTGTTGAGTGCGGAAGTTCAATTCAGTAGACGTTGGCTAGCTGTTGGCTAGCTAGCAATGTCTCCTACGTTAAGGACGACAAATAGCTGGCTAGCTAACCTCGGTGAATTAAGATAATCACTCTAAGACGACACGCTCTAAACTACACAATTTTCTTGGATATGAAGACAGCAAAGACAACTATGTAGCTAGCTAACACTACACTAATCAAGTCGTTCAGTTGAGTGTAATAGTTTCTACAGTGCTGCTATTCGGTAGACGGTGGACGTATGCTAGCTGGCTAGCTGCTGGGCAGATAGCAGTGTAGACTACGTTAGGACGACGAAATACGAAGTTGCAATAGAAGTGCTGACTGTTTCACTTTGTTGTCCTCTTTCTTTTCCTTTTTCTTCTGTCCTTCTTTTGTCCTTATTTTGTCTTCCTTTCTTCTGTTAACTAGATATTTTTTGTTGTTATTCTTTGTAAGCTAGCTAGCTTCTTCCAAGAGAGTCCCTAGCAACTGCTTAGCAACAAGTAAACAATTCTGCTAGCAATTCAGCTAGCTAAGATAACTGTACAATTTTATGAAAAATAGTTAATTTTTCAAAAGCCTGTCTTTTTGGTTTGTTCCTTGTTTTGTCTTCTATTGAGTCTTGCAGTTTTCTCTTGATTTTTTCGATGTACTTCACTCTAAAAAAAACATTTAAATCTCAATATATACAGGAGCTCATTTTTCAGCAGCTGCTCAATTTAGAACTCCGGAACAAAAAATGAGGACAGCTGACAGTGTTGACAGCGTGACATGTTCTCAGAATGAGGACAGCTGACAGTGTTGATAGCGTGACATGTTCTCAGAATGAGGACAGCTGACAGTGTTGACAGCGTGACATGTTCTCAGAATGAGGACAGCTGACAGTGTTGATAGCGTGACATGTTCTCAGAATGAGGACAGCTGACAGTGTTGACAGCGTGACATGTTCTCAGAATGAGGACAGCTGACAGTGTTGATAGCGTGACATGTTCTCAGAATGAGGACAGCTGACAGTGTTGATAGCGTGACATGTTCTCAGAATGAGGACAGCTGACAGTATTGATAGTGTGACATGTTCTCAGAATGAGGACAGCTGACAGTGTTGACAGCGTGACATGTTCTCAGAATGAGGACAGCTGACAGTGTTGATAGCGTGACATGTTCTCAGAATGAGGACAGCTGACAGTGTTGATAGCGTGACATGTTCTCAGAATGAGGACAGCTGACAGTGTTGACAGCGTGACATGTTCTCAGAATGAGGACAGCTGACAGTGTTGATAGCGTGACATGTTCTCAGAATGAGGACAGCTGACAGTGTTGACAGCGTGACATGTTCTCAGAATGAGGACAGCTGACAGTGTTGATAGCGTGACATGTTCTCAGAATGAGGACAGCTGACAGTGTTGACAGCGTGACATGTTCTCAGAATGAGGACAGCTGACAGTGTTGACAGCGTGACATGTTCTCAGAATGAGGACAGCTGACAGTGTTGACAGCGTGACATGTTCTCAGAATGAGGACAGCTGACAGTGTTGACAGCGTGACATGTTCTCAGAATGAGGACAGCTGACAGTGTTGATAGTGTGACATGTTCTCAGAATGAGGACAGCTGACAGTGTTGATAGCGTGACATGTTCTCAGAATGAGGACAGCTGACAGTGTTGATAGTGTGACATGTTCTCAGAATAAGGACAGCTGACAGTGTTGATAGTGTGACATGTTCTCAGAATGAGGACAGCTGACAGTGTTGATAGCGTGACATGTTCTCAGAATGAGGACAGCTGACACAGACATGTTTGAATGAGACAGCTGACAGTGTTGTTGACATGTTCTCAGAATGAGGACAGCTGACAGTGTTGATAGCGTGACATGTTCTCAGAATGAGGACAGCTGACAGTGTTGATAGCGTGACATGTTCTCAGAATGAGGACAGCTGACAGTGTTGATAGTGTGACATGTTCTCAGAATGAGGACAGCTGACAGTGTTGATAGCGTGACATGTTCTCAGAATGAGGACAGCTGACAGTGTTGATAGCGTGACATGTTCTCAGAATGAGGACAGCTGACAGTGTTGACAGCGTGACATGTTCTCAGAATGAGGACAGCTGACAGTGTTGATAGCGTGACATGTTCTCAGAATGAGGACAGCTGACAGTGTTGACAGCGTGACATGTTCTCAGAATGAGGACAGCTGACAGTGTTGATAGTGTGACATGTTCTCAGAATGAGGACAGCTGACAGTGTTGACAGCGTGACATGTTCTCAGAATGAGGACAGCTGACAGTGTTGATAGCGTGACATGTTCTCAGAATGAGGACAGCTGACAGTGTTGACAGCGTGACATGTTCTCAGAATGAGGACAGCTGACAGTGTTGATAGCGTGACATGTTCTCAGAATGAGGACAGCTGACAGTGTTGACAGCGTGACATGTTCTCAGAATGAGGACAGCTGACAGTGTTGATAGCGTGACATGTTCTCAGAATGAGGACAGCTGACAGTGTTGACAGCGTGACATGTTCTCAGAATGAGGACAGCTGACAGTGTTGACAGCATGACATGTTCTCAGAATGAGGACAGCTGACAGTGTTGATAGCGTGACATGTTCTCAGAATGAGGACAGCTGACAGTGTTGATAGCGTGACATGTTCTCAGAATGAGGACAGCTGACAGTGTTGATAGCGTGACATGTTCTCAGAATGAGGACAGCTGACAGTGTTGATAGTGTGACATGTTCTCAGAATAAGGACAGCTGACAGTGTTGATAGTGTGACATGTTCTCAGAATGAGGACAGCTGACAGTGTTGATAGCGTGACATGTTCTCAGAATGAGGACAGCTGACAGTGTTGATAGCGTGACATGTTCTCAGAATGAGGACAGCTGACAGTGTTGATAGCGTGACATGTTCTCAGAATGAGGACAGCTGACAGTGTTGATAGTGTGACATGTTCTCAGAATGAGGACAGCTGACAGTGTTGACAGCGTGACATGTTCTCAGAATGAGGACAGCTGACAGTGTTGATAGCGTGACATGTTCTCAGAATGAGGACAGCTGACAGTGTTGACAGCGTGACATGTTCTCAGAATGAGGACAGCTGACAGTGTTGATAGCGTGACATGTTCTCAGAATGAGGACAGCTGACAGTGTTGATAGCGTGACATGTTCTCAGAATGAGGACAGCTGACAGTATTGATAGTGTGACATGTTCTCAGAATGAGGACAGCTGACAGTGTCGACAGCGTGACATGTTCTCAGAATGAGGACAGCTGACAGTGTTGATAGCGTGACATGTTCTCAGAATGAGGACAGCTGACAGTGTTGACAGCGTGACATGTTCTCAGAATGAGGACAGCTAACAGTGTTGATAGCGTGACATGTTCTCAGAATGAGGACAGCTGACAGTGTTGACAGCGTGACATGTTCTCAGAATGAGGACAGCTGACAGTGTTGATAGCGTGACATGTTCTCAGAATGAGGACAGCTGACAGTGTTGACAGCGTGACATGTTCTCAGAATGAGGACAGCTGACAGTGTTGATAGCGTGACATGTTCTCAGAATGAGGACAGCTGACAGTGTTGATAGCGTGACATGTTCTCAGAATGAGGACAGCTGACAGTGTTGACAGCGTGACATGTTCTCAGAATGAGGACAGCTGACAGTGTTGATAGCGTGACATGTTCTCAGAATGAGGACAGCTGACAGTGTTGATAGCGTGACATGTTCTCAGAATGAGGACAGCTGACAGTGTTGACAGCGTGACATGTTCTCAGAATGAGGACAGCTGACAGTGTTGATAGCGTGACATGTTCTCAGAATGAGGACAGCTGACAGTGTTGACAGCGTGACATGTTCTCAGAATGAGGACAGCTGACAGTGTTGATAGCGTGACATGTTCTCAGAATGAGGACAGCTGACAGTGTTGACAGCGTGACATGTTCTCAGAATGAGGACAGCTGACAGTGTTGATAGCGTGACATGTTCTCAGAATGAGGACAGCTGACAGTGTTGATAGCGTGACATGTTCTCAGAATGAGGACAGCTGACAGTGTTGACAGCGTGACATGTTCTCAGAATGAGGACAGCTGACAGTGTTGATAGCGTGACATGTTCTCAGAATGAGGACAGCTGACAGTGTTGATAGCGTGACATGTTCTCAGAATGAGGACAGCTGACAGTGTTGACAGCGTGACATGTTCTCAGAATGAGGACAGCTGACAGTGTTGATAGCGTGACATGTTCTCAGAATGAGGACAGCTGACAGTGTTGACAGCGTGACATGTTCTCAGAATGAGGACAGCTGACAGTGTTGACAGCATGACATGTTCTCAGAATGAGGACAGCTGACAGTGTTGATAGCGTGACATGTTCTCAGAATGAGGACAGCTGACAGTGTTGACAGCGTGACATGTTTGCATCATACACAACAGTGTGTTTTATTGTCCAGAACATGGTTTGTTGTTGAACACTGCGCCTGTCACACTGTGTTCCTAAATGACGGTTATTTTCCACATCTGCTGAAAGACTGAGGTCTGTAAAATGTCCAGGTCTATTGGATGTTTGCTGTTTGCTGTTGTTTCCTCCACCCGCGTCCTGATGTGCTCTGAACTCTGGTTAAAAACTATGGAGTTACTATTGCAAATAAAGGTCATGATATTGAAAGCAAGATATTAAAAAACAGAACTTACTTCAGTAAGTATAAAGGCTCTATATAAATCCATTCCATGCAGGCGGGGTTTAGAGGGTAGCATAGTTGATGCATCCTTATTGGTCAACCAGTTTTGGAGTATTATCTCCACTTGATGTTTTGATAGGTGGGATGTTTAATGACACAGAGAAAGACTAGAGGGAAGGGTGGCCCTACTGGCCTCCAGCACCACTTCCAGTAACATCTGGTCTCCCATCCAGGGACCAACCAGGACCAACCCTGTTTAGCTCCAGAGGGACACCAGCAGTGGGATGCAGGGTGATATGCAGCTGTTGGAATGTGCCAAACTTGAAACGGCAGACAAATTATTGTAGGCGAAGAGGGAGGCATTTGATCACGATCAAGTTTTTATTGAAAATGTTTCATTTAAAACTATTGTATTCATTTACAATTCATTTGTGTGCGTATTTAAAAATGATACTTTTGGATTTTTGCTTTCAATATCATTATTATTGTTTGCAGCACTAAGAATTTTGTTCTTGATTTCAGAATTATAACATGCAAACATACTGTATACACACACGCGCACATGTGCACACACACACAAAAATGCACACGCGCACACGTAGTCACACACGCACACGTGCACACACATACACACAGACGCTTGCACACACACACACACACACACACACACACACACACACACACACACACACACACACACACACACACACACACACACACACACACACACACACACACACACACACACACACACACACACACACACACACACACACACACACACACACACACACACACACACATGAGGAGATGCAAGACGTACGTAGGTCTCTGTCTCTAGCGATGGTGTGACCCCTGGAGGTTGTAGCAGTGACCTTGTAAAGATAATATTTAGTTTAACAGCAGAACACTAATTGCTGTCCTGCTCACACACAGATGGGCTGCGTCTTTACTCTGAAATGGTCCCCTTGCCTCTGCTACTTTCCTTCAGGGTTACTGATAACTGACAGGACAGATTTGGTTCTGGGGTGAAGCTCTGTTTATCTGAAATGATTTGGTCCTTCCCCTGCTCAGATAGAGCTGACACAGGGTACAATGTGTGTGTGTGTTCTGTTTGTGTGTGTTCTGTGTGTGTGTGTGTCTGTCCCTAGAGACTGTCCCACCCTGATACTAGGCTTAGAACTCAACCAGCTGAGGAACACATGCACACACGCACACTCAAACACGCGCACACATACATACTGTACATACTGCTCGTCCAACATCTCATTCCAAAGTCATGGCCATTAATATGGAGTTGGTCCCCCCTTTGCTGCTATAAAAGCCTCCACTCTTCTGGGAAGGCTTTCCACTAGATGTTGGAACATTGCTGCAGGGACTTGCTTCCATTCAACAACAAGCATTTATGCGGTTGGACACTGATGTTGGGTGATTAGGCCTGTCTGGCAGTCGGCATTCCAATTCATCCCAAAGATGCTTGATGGGGTTGAGGTCAGGGCTCTGTGCAGGCCAGTCAAGTTCTTCCACACCGATCTCGACAAACCATTTCTGTATGGACCTCGTATTGTGCATGGGGACATTGTCATGCTGAAACAGGAAATGACCTTCCTCAACAGTTGGCACCATGCATTCGGGCAGGTGCGGTTCTCCTGGCATCCACCAAACCCAGATTTGTCCGTCGGACTGCCAGATGGTGAAGTGGAATTCATCCCTCCAGAGAACGCGTTTCCACTGCTCCAGAGTCCAATGGTGGCGAACTTCACACCACTCCTGCCGATGCTTGGCATTGTGTGCTGCTGCTCGGCCATGTAAACCTCTTCACAGAAATGTGACAAACTGACTTTTTGGAAAAATGACATCCTATGACGGTGCCACGTTGAAAGTCACTGAGCTCTTCAGTAAGGCCATTCTACTGACAATATTTGTCTATGAAGATTTATACACCTGTCAGCAACGGGTGTGGCTGAAATAGAATCCACTCATTGGAAGGGGTTTCCACATAAGTTTGTATATATAGTGTACATACATACATACATACATACATACATACATACATACATACATACATACATACATACATACATACATACATACATACATACATACATACATACATACATACATACATACATACATACATACATACATACATACATACATACATACATACATACATACATACATACATACATACATACATACATACATACATACAAAAAGGGAGAGAGGAAAGGAGAGGGAGAGGGAGAGAGAAAGGGAGAGGGAGAGAGGAAAGGAGAGAGAGAGAGGAAAGGAAAGGGAGAGAGGAAAGGAGAGGGAGAGAGAAAGGGAGAAGGAGAGAGGAAAGGAGAGGGAGAGATGAAAGGGAGAAGGAGAGAGGAAATGAGAGAGGAAATGAAAGGGAGAGAGGAAAGGAGAGGGAGAGAGAAATGGAGAGGGAGAGAGAAAGGGAGAAGGAGAGAGGAAAGGAAAGGGAGAGAGGAAAGGAGAGGGAGAGAGGAAAGGAGAGGGAGAGAGAAATTGAGGGGGAGAGAAAGGGAGAGAGAAAGGGAGAAGGAGAGAGAAAGGGAGAAGGAGAGAGGAAAGGAGAGGGAGAGAGAAAGGGAGAGGGAGAGAGGAAAGGAGAGGAAGAGAGGAAAGGAGAGGGAGAGAGGAAGGGAGAAGGAGAGAGGAAAGTAGAGGGAGAGAGAAAGGGAGAGGGAGAGAGGAAACGAGAGGGAGAGAGAAAAGGAGAGAGGAAAGGAAAGGGAGAGAGGAAAGGAGAGGGAGAGAGGAAAGTAGAGGGAGAGAGAAAGGGAGAGGGAGAGAGGAAAGTAGAGGGAGAGAGGAAAGGAGAGGGAGAGAGGAAGGGAGAAGGAGAGAGGAAAGTAGAGGGAGAGAGAAAGGGAGAGGGAGAGAGGAAAGGAGAGGGAGAGAGAAAAGGAGAGAGGAAAGGAAAGGGAGAGAGGAAAGGAGAGGGAGAGAGGAAGGGAGAAGGAGAGAGGAAAGTAGAGGGAGAGAGAAAGGGAGAGGGAGAGAGGAAAGGAGAGGGAGAGAGAAAAGGAGAGAGGAAAGGAAAGGGAGAGAGGAAAGGATCGGGAGAGAGGAAAGGAGAGGGAGAGAGAAATTGAGGGGGAGAGAAAGGGAGAGAGAAAGGGAGAAGGAGAGAGAAAGGGAGAAGGAGAGAGGAAAGGAGAGGGAGAGAGAAAGGGAGAGGGAGAGAGGAAAGGAGAGGGAGAGAGGAAAGGAGAGGGAGAGAGGAAGGGAGAAGGAGAGAGGAAAGTAGAGGGAGAGAGAAAGGGAGAGGGAGAGAGGAAAGGAGAGGGAGCGAAAGGGAGAGAGAAAGGGAGAAGGAGAGAGGAAAGGAGAGGGAGAGAAAGGGAGAGGGAGAGAAAGGGAGAAGGAGAGAGGAAAGGAGAGGGAGAGAGAAAGGGAGAGGGAGAGACGAAAGGAAAGGAAGGGTGTGTGTCTAGCAGAGAAATGTGGAAAAGATGGACAGATTTCTGTATAAACATGATATCTGGAGTGTCTCCAGGAAAGTCAGTTGACCCAGTTCATGATGGGTTTCCCCTATTTCCTTCCCTTCTTGTCTTCTCTTCACACCAGACCTACTGCTGTTGTGGAAACACTCAGGTATCGTCTAGTGCCACGAGGCTTTCATGACCTGACCATGTGACCAGACCAGGCAAACTCCTAGCCCTAGTCACGAGTCCTGCCATAGTTCTGCAGAGGTTCAGATTGGAACTCTTCTGGAATGAAATACGTCATTATGACTAATCAAAACATCCAGAGAGAGTTCCGTTTGTGCCCAATAACTTTAGATGATGTGTAAAAGTTAGTTCTAAAGTAGAACACAAACAAGTTGATTATGACACATTTACTTGGAGTTGTTATTGATCTGACCATTGACTGGGGCACCAAGTCTGTCGTCCTGTAGAGGGGCTGGGTAGGGAACCAAGTCTGTAGTCCTGTAGAGGGGCTGGGTAGGGAACCAAGTCTGTAGTCCTGTAGAGGGGCTGGGTGGGGCACCAAGTCTGTAGTCCTGTAGAGGGGCTGGGTGGGGCACCAAGTCTGTAGTCCTGTAGAGGGGCTGGGTGGGGCACCAAGTCTGTAGTCCTGTAGAGGGGCTGGGTAGGGAACCAAGTCTGTAGTCCTGTAGAGGGGCTGGGTGGGGCACCAAGTCTGTAGTCCTGTAGAGGGGCTGGGTGGGGCACCAAGTCTGTAGTCCTGTAGAGGGGCTGGGTGGGGCACCAAGTCTGTAGTCCTGTAGAGGGGCTGGGTAGGGCACCAAGTCTGTAGTCCTGTAGAGGGGCTGGGTGGGGCACCAAGTCTGTAGTCCTGTAGAGGGGCTGGGTGGGGCACCAAGTCTGTAGTCCTGTAGAGGGGCTGGGTAGGGCACCAAGTCTGTAGTCCTGTAGAGGGGCTGGGTAGGGCACCAAGTCTGTAATCCTGTAGAGGGGCTGGGTGGGGCACCAAGTCTGTAGTCCTGTAGAGGGGCTGGGTAGGGCACCAAGTCTGTAGTCCTGTAGAGGGGCTGATACTGAGAGTGTGTGTTAACATGCCGGATTGTTCCCAGATGTTGTGAGAGGACATGGGTGGATCCCCTAGCTGTAAAGAGGGGGGAGTAAAAAGAGAAGGAAGAAGAAAGGAGATGAATGCTAGAATGACACCACATTCACCCTACAGCTCTGTTCTGTTTACCTCAGAAACACACACACACACACACACGCACACGCACACACACACACACACACGCACGCACGCACGCACACACACACACACACACACACGCACGCACGCACGCACACACACACATGCACACACACTCACACATGCACATACGCATGCATACACACACACGCACACATGCACGCATGCACATGCACGCACACACACACACACACATGCACACACACGCACACACACACTCACACATGCACATACGCATGCATACACACACACACACACAATGAATGCAGGAGTTTCTTTTAATGACTTTGTGTTTGTCTTTCTAGTTTTCCTTGTCTCGCAATCTCCTGTCAGTAATGACCAGTGCATGTGTGTGAGTATGTGTGTGTGTGAGAGTGTGTGTGGTTGTAATGAGCAGTGCATGTGTGTGAGTATGTGTGTGTGAGAGTGTGTGTGGTTGTAATGACCAGTGCATGTGTGTGAGTATGTGTGTGTGTGAGAGTGTGTGTGGTTGTAATGAGCAGTGCATGTGTGTGAGTAGTGTGTGTGTGTGAGAGTGTGTGTGGTTGTAAGTGTGTGTGGTTGTAATGAGCAGTGCATGTGTGTGAGTATGTGTGTGTGTGAGAGTGTGTGTGGTTGTAATGAGCAGTGCATGTGTGTGTGTGAGAGTGTGTGTGGTTGTAATGAGCAGTGCATGTGTGTGAGTATGTGTGAGAGTGTGTGTGGTTGTAATGAGCAGTGCATGTGTGTGAGTATGTGTGAGAGTGTGTGTGGTTGTAATGAGCAGTGCATGTGTGTGAGTATGTGTGAGAGTGTGTGTGGTTGTAATGAGCAGTGCATGTGTGTGAGTATGTGTGAGAGTGTGTGTGGTTGTAATGAGCAGTGCATGTGTGTGAGTATGTGTGAGAGTGTGTGTGGTTGTAATGAGCAGTGCATGTGTGTGAGTATGTGTGAGAGTGTGTGTGGTTGTAATGAGCAGTGCATGTGTGTGAGTATGTGTGAGAGTGTGTGTGGTTGTAATGAGCAGTGCATGTGTGTGAGTATGTGTGAGAGTGTGTGTGGTTGTAATGAGCAGTGCATGTGTGTGAGTGTGTGTGAGAGTGTGTGTGGTTGTAATGAGCAGTGCATGTGTGTGAGTATGTGTGAGAGTGTGTGTGGTTGTAATGAGCAGTGCATGTGTGTGAGTATGTGTGAGAGTGTGTGTGGTTGTAATGAGCAGTGCATGTGTGTGAGTATGTGTGAGAGTGTGTGTGGTTGTAATGAGCAGGTATCATGTCAGATGTGTCAAGCAGACAATAACAACAGCTCCAGTGTAATGTGATGAGAGAGAGACCTTCGCCAGTGTTTAGAATGATCTCTGTGCTGATTTATAGAAGACGTCTAGTGAAATCTCTCCTCATTCTCTCTAATTCTGCTTCCCCTAAACCAGACAGAGCAGACAGTCTACTGTTGACCCTAACGCTAACCTTGACCCTAACGTTAACCTTGACCCTAACGTTAACCTTGACCCTAACGCTAACCTTGACCCTAACGCTAACCTTGACCCTAACGCTAACCTTGACCCTAACGTTAACCTTGACCCTAACGCTAACCTTGACCCTAACGTTAACCTTGACCCTAACGTTAACCTTGACCCTAACGCTAACCTTGACCCTAACGCTAACCTTGACCCTAACGCTAACCTTGACCCTAACGTTAACCTTGACCCTAACGCTAACCTTGACCCTAACGTTAACCTTGACCCTAACGTTAACCTTGACCCTAATATTAACCTTGACCCTAACGCTAACCTTGACCCTAACGTTAACCTTGACCCTAACGTTAACCTTGACCCTAACGTTAACCTTGACCCTAATATTAACCTTAGACCCCCTAACCTTGACCCTAACCTAACCTTGACCCTAACGTTAACCTTGACCCTAATGACCCTAATGCTAACCTTGACCCTAATATTAACCTTGACCCTAATATTAACCTTGACCCCCTAACGCTAACCTTGACCCTAATATTAACCTTGACCCTAACGCTAACCTTGACCCTAACGCTAACCTTGACCCTAATATTAACCTTAGCCCTAACGCTAACCTTGACCCTAATATTAACCTTAGCCCTAACGCTAACCTTGACCCTAACGTTAACCTTGACCCTAACGTTAACCTTGACCCTAACGTTAACCTTGACCCTAACGTTAACCTTGACCCTAACGCTAACCTTGACCCTAACGCTAACCTTGACCCTAACGCTAACCTTGACCCTAACGTTAACCTTGACCCTAACGACCCTAACGCCTTGACCCTAACGTTAACCTTGACCCTAACGTTAACCTTAACCTTGACCCTAACTTGCGTTAACCTTGACCCTAACGACCCTTAACCTTGACCCTAACGTTAACCTTGACCCTAACGCTAACCTTGACCCTAACGTTAACCTTGACCCTAACGTTAACCTTGACCCTAATATTAACCTTAGCCCTAACGCTAACCTTGACCCTAACGTTAACCTTGACCCTAACGTTAACCTTGACCCTAACGTTAACCTTGACCCTAATATTAACCTTGACCCTAACGCTAACCTTGACCCTAACGCTAACCTTGACCCTAACGCTAACCTTGACCCTAACGTTAACCTTGACCCTAACGTTAACCTTGACCCTAATATTAACCTTAGCCCTAACGCTAACCTTGACCCTAACGTTAACCTTGACCCTAATGCTAACCTTGACCCTAATATTAACCTTGACCCTAACGCTAAACTTGACCCTAATATTAACCTTGACCCTAACGCTAACCTTGACCCTAACGCTAACCTTGACCCTAATATTAACCTTAGCCCTAACGCTAACCTTGACCCTAATATTAACCTTAGCCCTAACGCTAACCTTGACCCTAACGTTAACCTTAGCCCTAACGTTAACCTTAGCCCTAACGCTAACCTTAGCCCTAACGCTAACCTTGACCCTAATATTAACCATAGCCCTAACGCTAACCTTGACCCTAACATTAACCTAGCCCTAACGCTAACCTTGACCCTAATATTAACCTTAGCCCTAACGCTAACCTTGACCCTAATATTAACCTGAGCCCTAACGCTAACCTTGACCCTAATATTAACCTGAGCCCTAACGCTAACCTTGACCCTAATATTAACCGTAGCCCTAACGCTAACCTTGACCCTAATATTAACCTTAGCCCTAACGCTAACCTTGACCCTAATATTAACCTTAGC
>NC_060176.1:2408031-2433031 GCF_021184085.1 Oncorhynchus gorbuscha | reverse complement strand
GCATGGGGACACCCCTGTGAGATGTGCCCCGCCCAGCCTCACCCCTGCAGGAGAGGATTTATACCCAACCACCGTACTGGAGCTTGTCAAGGTACAGTAACACACCTGCACTCAGTGTAGGTGTGTGTCTGTGTGTTCGTCTCTCCCTCTTTCTCCACCTTAACCCAGAGTAACCACCCCCCAACCCATCCAGAGGATTAGGTTAATTGGGTTAAATGAGGGCTGGGTGTCAGGGTACCTCCTGGGTAAAGAATGCCAGCAGACAGCCACCGCTGCGCTGTCAGAGAAAGGAACACGGGTCAGTGGCAGCACCACGTGGGAGAGCAGCTCATTTCCGGTAACACAGCAATGGTACAGCCCCGACCCAGACCCAACAACATTATGGTGCAGTTCTGACCCAGACCCAACAACATTATGGTCCAGCCCTGACCCAGAACAACATTATGGTACAGCCCCGACCCAGACCCAACAACATTATGGTCCAGCCCCGACCCTGACCCAACAACATTATGGTACAGCCCCGACCCAGACCCAACAACATTATGGTACAGCCCCGACCCTGACCCAACAACATTATGGTACAGCCCCGACCCAGACCCAACAACATTATGGTACAGCCCCGACCCTGACCCAACAACATTATGGTACAGCCCCGACCCTGACCCAACAACATTATGGTACAGCCCCGACCCAGACCCAACAACATTATGGTACAGCCCCGACCCTGACCCAACAACATTATGGTACAGCCCCGACCCTGACCCAACAACATTATGGTACAGCCCCGACCCAGACCCAACAACATTATGGTACAGCCCCGACCCTGACCCAACAACATTATGGTACAGCCCCGACCCTGACCCAACAACATTATGGTGCAGCCCCGACCCTGACCCAACAACATTATGGTCCAGTTCTGACCCAGAACAACATTATGGTCCAGCCCCGACTCAGACCCAACAACATTATGGTCCAGTTCTGACCCAGAACAACATTATGGTCCAGCCCCGACTCAGACCCAACAACATTATGGTCCAGTTCTGACCCAGAACAACATTATGGTCCAGCCCCGACCTAGACCCAACAACATTATGGTCCAGCCCTGACCCAGACCCAACAACATTATGGTCCAGTTCTGACCCAGAACAACATCATGGTCCAGCCCCGACCCAGACCCAACAACATTATGGTCCAGCCCCGACCCAGACCCAACAACATTATGGTCCAGCCCCGATCCAGACCCAACAACATTATGGTCCAGCCCGGACCCAGACCCAACAACATTATGGTCCAGTTCTGACCCAGAACAACATTATGGTCCAGCCCTGACCCAGAACAACATTATGGTCCAGTTCTGACCCAGACCCAACAACATTATGGTCCAGCCCTGACCCAGAACAACATTATGGTCCAGCCTTGACCCAGAACAACATTATGGTCCAGCCTTGACCCAGAACAACATTATGGTCCAGCCTTGACCCAGAACAACATTATGGTCCAGCCTTGACCCAGAACAACATTATTATACAGCCCTGACCCAACAACATTATGGTCCAGTTCTGACCCAGAACAACATTATGGTCCAGCCCTGACCCAACAACATTATGGACAAGCCCTGACCCAACAACATTATGGTCCAGCCCTGACCCAGACCCAACAACATTATGGTCCAGTCCTGACCCAACAACATTATGGTCCAGCCCTGACCCAACAACATTATGGTCCAGCCCTGACCCAACAACATTATGGTCCAGCCCTGACCCAGAACAACATTATGGTCCAGCCCTGACCCAGACCCAACAACATTATGGTCCAGCCCTGACCCAGAACAACATTATGGTCCAGCCCTGACCCAGACCCAACAACATTATGGTCCAGCCCTGACCCAGACCCAACAACATTATGGTCCAGCCCTGACCCAGACCCAACAACATTATGGTCCAGCCCTGACCCAGACCCAACAACATTATGGTCCAGCCCTGACCCAACAACATTATGGTCCAGCCCTGACCCAACAACATTATGGTCCAGCCCTGACCCAATAACATTATGGTCCAGCCCTGACCCAACAACATTATGGTCCAGTTCTGACCCAGACCCAACAACATTATGGTCCAGCCCTGACCCAGACCCAACAACATTATGGTCCAGGCCTGATGGTCCAGTGAAGAGACTATAGATGACTGTTATCAAGCTGGACTGAGTGAAGAGACTATAGATGACTGTTATCAAGGCTGAGGCCTGAGGACAGGAGCTGAGGCCTGAGGACACGGGCTGAGGCCTGAGGACAGAGGCTGAGGCCTGAGGACAGGGGCTGAGGCCTGAGGACAGGGGCTGAGGCCTGAGGACAGGGGCTGAGGCCTAAGGACAGGGGCTGAGGCCTGAGGACAGAGGCTGAGGCCTGAGGACAGGGGCTGAGGCCTAAGGACAGGGGCTGAGGCCTAAGGACAGGAGCTGAGGCCTAAGGAACAGAGGCTGAGGCCTGAGGACAGGGGCTGAGGCCTAAGGACGGAGGCTGAGGCCTAAGGACAGACGCTGAGGCCTGAGGACAGAGGCTGAGGCCTGAGGACAGGAGATGAGGCCTAAGGACAGGGGCTGAGCCCTAAGGACAGGGTCTCTTTTTCTCTATTCTACCCTCTCTTCTCTCTCTCCTCGTCTGGCTGAGGGACGTAGCATAGCAGAGGCTGTACTCTGATTTACTACTCCCTGTGTGTGTGTGTGTGTGTGTGTGTGTGTGTGTGTGTGTGTGTGTGTGTGTGTGTGTGTGTGTGTGTGTGTGTGTGTGTGTGTGTGTGTGTGTGTGTGTGTGTGTGTGTGTGTGTGTGTGTGTGTGTGCGCGTGTGCGCATGTGCATGTGCATACAGAGCAAGGTTGGGATGGTAAGTGTTTGGAAGAGTGAGTGTGTGAGCTCAGACATACACAACCCCAAGAGAACTCTAAACAAGAAGATCTGACGTACTGGGATGATCTCCACCCTGCTCTCACTCACTGGGACGATCTCCACCCTGCTCTCACTCACTGGGACGATCTCCACCCTGCTCTCACTCACTGGGACGATCTCCACCCTGCTCTCACTCACTGGGACGATCTCCACCCTGCTCTCACTCACTGGGACGATCTCCACCCTGCTCTCACTCACTGGGACGATCTCCACCGTGCTCTAACGCACTGGGACGATCTCCACCCTACTCTCACTCACTGGGACGATCTCCACCCTGCTCTCACTCACTGGGATGATCTCCACCCTACTCTCACTCACTGGGACGATCTCCACCCTGCTCTCACTCACTGGGACGATCTCCACCCTGCTCTCACTCACTGGGACGATCTCCACCCTGCTCTCACTCACTGGGACGATCTCCACCCTGCTCTCACTCACTGGGACGATCTCCACCCTGCTCTCACTCACTGGGACGATCTCCACCCTACTCTCACTCACTGGGACGATCTCCACCCTGCTCTCACTCACTGGGACGATCTCCACCCTACTCTCACTCACTGGGACGATCTCCACCCTGCTCTCATTCACTGGGACGATCTACACCCTGCTCTCACTCACTGGGACGATCTCCACCCTACTCTCACGCACTGGGACGATCTCCACCCTACTCTCACTCACTGGGGGACCCGATCTCCACCCTGCTCTCACTCACTGGGACGATCTCCACCCTGCTCTCACTCACTGGGACGATCTCCACCCTGCTCTCACTCACTGGGACGATCTCCACCCTGCTCTCACTCACTGGGACGATCTCCACCCTGCTCTCACTCACTGGGACGATCTCCACCCTGCTCTCACTCACTGGGACGATCTCCACCCTGCTCTCACTCACTGGGACGATCTCCACCCTACTCTCACTCACTGGGACGATCTCCACCCTGCTTTCACTCACTGGGACGATCTCTACCCTACTCTCACTCACTGGGACGATCTCCACCCTGCTCTCATTCACTGGGACGATCTCCACCCTGCTCTCACTCACTGGGACGATCTCCACCCTACTCTCACGCACTGGGACGATCTCCACCCTACTCTCACTCACTGGGACGATCTCCACCCTACTCTCACTCACTGGGACGATCTCCACCCTGCTCTCACTCACTGGGACGATCTCCACCCTTCTCTCACTCACTGGGACGATCTCCACCCTGTTCTTACTCACTGGGACGATCTCCACCCTGCTCTCACTCACTGGGACGATCTCCACCCTGCTCTCACTCACTGGGACGGACTGTGTATTTTGTTCATTTATATGAGTGTGGGTGTATGTGGGCGGGTGTATGAGTGTGGGTGTGTGGGTGTACAGTATGAGTGTGGGTGTATGTGGTTGGGTGAGTATGTGGGGATGTGTGAGCGTGTGTGTTTGTTTTTGGTTTTACTAACCTTATGGGGACCAGAAGTCCGAGGGTTAGGAGTAAGGGTTAGGGTTAAAATTAGGGATAGGGTTAGGGGTAAGGTTAGGCATAGGGTTAGGGGTTAGGTTTAGGGTTAGGGTTAGAATTAGGGATAGGGTTAGGGTTAGGGTTAGGTTTAGGGTTAGAGTTTGGGTTTAGGGTTAGAGATTAGGTTTAGGGTAAGAATTAGGGATAGGGTTAGGGTTAGGTTTAGGGTTAGGGTTAGAGTTTGGGGTTAGGGTTAGGGTTAGGGGTTAGGTTTAGGGTTTAGGGTTAGGTTTAGAATTAGGGATAGGGTTAGGGGTTAGGTTTAGGGTTAGAGTTTGGGGTTAGAGTTAGGGATTAGGATTAGAATTAGGGATAGGGTTAGGGTTAGGGGTTAGGTTTAGGGTTAGAGTTTGGGGTTAGAGTTAGAGTTAGGGGTTAGGGTTAGAATTAGGGATAGGGTTAGGGGTTAGGTTTAAGGTTAGAGTTTGGGGTTAGAGTTATGGATTAGGTTTAGGGTTAGAGTTATGGATTAGGTTTAGGGTTAGGGTTTGGGGTTAGAGTTATGGATTAGGTTTAGGGTTAGAATTAGGGATAGGGTTAGGGGTTAGGTTTAAGGTTAGAGTTTGGGGTTAGAGTTATGGATTAGGTTTTTGGGTTAGAGTTTGGGGTTAGAGTTATGGATTAGGTTTAGGGTTAGGGTTTGGGGTTAGAGTTAGGTTAAGTGTTAGGGTTAGTAAAAATAGGGTTTTGATTTGGAATACATTGTTTGGTCCCCACAAGGATAGTAATGTAAACATATGTGTGTCTACTGTGTTGCTAACAGTGTGTTCTGTGTATGTAGATGTGGATGAGTGCCAGGCCATCCCAGGTCTGTGTCAGGGTGGGAACTGTATCAACACTGTGGGATCCTTCCAGTGTAAATGTCCTGCTGGACACAAGTTCAATGAGATCACACAGAAATGTGAAGGTAAGACCGTCACACACACACACACACACACACACACACACACACACACACACACACACACACACACACACACACACACACACACAGACACACACATGTGCACACACACACACACACACACACACACACACACACACACACACACACACACACACACACACACACACACACACACACACACACACACACACACACACACACACACACACACACACACACACACACACACACACACACACACACACACATGGGAGCACACACACACACACACACACACACACACACACACACACACACACACACGCACGCACGCACACGCACACGCACACACACACGCACACACACACACACACACATGCACACACACACGCACACACACACATGCGCGCGCACACACACACACAAGTCAGACTCATTTAAAGGTCATTTAAAGGTCATATTTTGTCAGAAGCAAATATTCAGTGTAAGGAATCAACTTTACTCAGTATAAGGAACGTCCTCAGGGCTACTGTGTCACATACACTAGATACAATGTACTTCTTTCATTTCTCCCTGTCAACCAGACTCTGGGATTTCAAATAACTGTTAGTTTGACATTTCCTAATTGTATCCAGTAAAAGCCAGAGTTGAAAGGCGTTTGGGATGAGTTGTGGTTGTTGCAGCGTCAGTCAGGATGTTATAATGATCAGTGTAGGGAAACAGACCACACACATCCCCTACATCACTACCTCCATACACTACTCTGACATTATCCCTCATTAAATCAAACCTGCTCTCTACTTTCTTGAAGCCACTTCATAAGTCGCTCTGGATAAGAGCGTCTGCTAAATGACTTAAATGTAAATGTAAATTTAATTTGATTGAATTGAATCAGAGCAGACTTCATCTGGTTTAATGTACATTTAAAGGAGCAGATTGAACTACAAATCTAACTCTCTTCATGTCAGTGTGAGGACCTACACTTGGTGAGGGCTGAATAGAGACACGTTCATCTATGGTCGTCCTAGCAGAGTGGTACAGAATACAGACACGTTCATCTATGGTCGTCCTAGCAGAGTGGTACAGAATACAGACACGTTCATCTATGGTCGTCCTAGCAGAGTGGTACAGAATACAGACACGTTCATCTATGGTCGTCCTAGCAGAGTGGTACAGAATACAGACACGTTCATCTATGGTCGTCCTAGCAGAGTGGTACAGAATACAGACACGTTCATCTATGGTTCCAAGCAGAGTGGTACAGAATACAGACACGTTCATCTATGGTCGTCCTAGCAGAGTGGTACAGAATACAGACACGTTCATCTATGGTCGTCCTAGCAGAGTGGTACAGAATACAGACACGTTCATCTATGGTCGTCCTAGCAGAGTGGTACAGAATACAGACACGTTCATCTATGGTCGTCCTAGCAGAGTGGTACAGAATAGAGACACGTTCATCTATGGTCGTCCAAGCAGAGTGGTACAGAATACAGACACGTTCATCTATGGTCGTCCTAGCAGAGTGGTACAGAATACAGACACGTTCATCTATGGTCGTCCAAGCAGAGTGGTACAGAATACAGACACGTTCATCTATGGTCGTCCTAGCAGAGTGGTACAGAATACAGACACGTTCATCTATGGTCGTCCTAGCAGAGTGGTACAGAATACAGACACATTCATCTATGGTCGTCCAAGCAGAGTGGTACAGAATACAGACACGTTCATCTATGGTCGTCCTAGCAGAGTGGTACAGAATACAGACACGTTCATCTATGGTCGTCCTATCAGAGTGGTACAGAATACAGACACGTTCATCTATGGTCGTCCTAGCAGAGTGGTACAGAATACAGACACGTTCATCTATGGTCGTCCTAGCAGAGTGGTACAGAATACAGACACGTTCATCTATGGTCGTCCTAGCAGAGTGGTACAGAATACAGACACATTCATCTATGGTCGTCCTAGCAGAGTGGTACAGAATACAGACACGTTCATCTATGGTCGTCCTAGCAGAGTGGTACAGAATACAGACACGTTCATCTATGGTCGTCCTAGCAGAGTGGTACAGAATAAAGACACGTTCATCTATGGTCGTCCTAGCAGAGTGGTACAGAATACAGACACGTTCATCTATGGTCGTCCTAGCAGAGTGGTACAGAATACAGACATGTTCATCTATGGTCGTCCTAGCAGAGTGGTACAGAATACAGACACGTTCATCTATGGTCGTCCTAGCAGAGTGGTACAGAATACAGACACGTTCATCTATGGTCGTCCTAGCAGAGTGGTACAGAATACAGACACGTTCATCTATGGTCGTCCTAGCAGAGTGGTACAGAATACAGACACGTTCATCTATGGTCGTCCAAGCAGAGTGGTACAGAATACAGACACGTTCATCTATGGTCGTCCTAGCAGAGTGGTACAGAATACAGACACGTTCATCTATGGTCGTCCTAGCAGAGTGGTACAGAATACAGACACGTTCATCTATGGTCGTCCAAGCAGAGTGGTACAGAATACAGACACGTTCATCTATGGTCGTCCTAGCAGAGTGGTACAGAATACAGACACGTTCATCTATGGTCGTCCTATCAGAGTGGTACAGAATACAGACACGTTCATCTATGGTCGTCCTAGCAGAGTGGTACAGAATACAGACACGTTCATCTATGGTCGTCCTAGCAGAGTGGTACAGAATACAGACACGTTCATCTATGGTCGTCCTAGCAGAGTGGTACAGAATACAGACACGTTCATCTATGGTCGTCCTAGCAGAGTGGTACAGAATACAGACACGTTCATCTATGAACCTAGCAGAGTGGTACAGAATACAGACACGTTCATCTATGGTCGTCCTAGCAGAGTGGTACAGAATAAAGACACGTTCATCTATGGTCGTCCTAGCAGAGTGGTACAGAATACAGACACGTTCATCTATGGTCGTCCTAGCAGAGTGGTACAGAATACAGACATGTTCATCTATGGTCGTCCTAGCAGAGTGGTACAGAATACAGACACGTTCATCTATGGTCGTCCTAGCAGAGTGGTACAGAATACAGACACGTTCATCTATGGTCGTCCTAGCAGAGTGGTACAGAATACAGACACGTTCATCTATGGTCGTCCTAGCAGAGTGGTACAGAATACAGACATGTTCATCTATGGTCGTCCTAGCAGAGTGGTACAGAATACAGACACGTTCATCTATGGTCGTCCTAGCAGAGTGGTACAGAATACAGACACGTTCATCTATGGTCGTCCAAGCAGAGTGGTACAGAATACAGACACGTTCATCTATGGTCGTCCTAGCAGAGTGGTACAGAATACAGACACGTTCATCTATGGTCGTCCTAGCAGAGTGGTACAGAATACAGACACGTTCATCTATGGTCGTCCTAGCAGAGTGGTACAGAATACAGACACGTTCATCTATGGTCGTCCTAGCAGAGTGGTACAGAATACAGACACGTTCATCTATGGTCGTCCAAGCAGAGTGGTACAGAATACAGACACGTTCATCTATGGTCGTCCCTAGCAGAGTGGTACAGAATACAGACACGTTCATCTATGGTCGTCCAAGCAGAGTGGTACAGAATACAGACACGTTCATCTATGGTCGTTAGCAGAGTGGTACAGAATACAGACACGTTCATCTAGTCCTAGCAGAGTGGTACAGAATACAGACACGTTCATCTATGGTCGTCCAAGCAGAGTGGTACAGAATACAGACACGTTCATCTATGGTCGTCCAGCAGAGTGGTACAGAATACAGACACGTTCATCTATGGTCGTCCTAGCAGAGTGGTACGTCATCTATGGTGTTTCCTAGCAGAGTGGTACAGAATACAGACACGTTCATCTATGGTCGTCCTAGCAGAGTGGTACAGAATACAGACACGTTCATCTATGGTCGTCCTAGCAGAGTGGTACAGAATACAGACACGTTCATCTATGGTCGTCCTAGCAGAGTGGTACAGAATACGTTCATCTATGGTCGTCCAAGCAGAGTGGTACAGAATACAGACACGTTCATCTATGGTCGTCCTAGCAGAGTGGTACAGAATACAGACACGTTCATCTATTCATCTAGTGGTACAGAATACAGACACGTTCATCTAGTCCTAGCAGAGTGGTACAGAATACAGACACGTTCATCTATGGTCGTCCTAGCAGAGTGGTACAGAATGTTCATCTATGGTCGTCCTAGCAGAGTGGTACAGAATACAGACACGTTCATCTATGGTCGTCCTAGCAGAGTGGTACAGAATACAGACACGTTCATCTATGGTCGTCCTAGCAGAGTTACAGAATACAGACACGTTCATCTATGGTCGTCCTAGCAGAGTGGTACAGAATACAGACACGTTCATCTATGGTCGTCCTAGCAGAGTGGTACAGAATACAGACACGTTCATATATGGTCGTCCCTAGCAGAGTGGTACAGAATACAGACACGTTCATCTATGGTCGTCCTAGCAGAGTGGTACAGAATACAGACACTTTCATCTATGGTCGTCCCTAGCAGAGTGGTACAGAATACAGACACGTTCATCTATGGTCGTCCTAGCAGAGTGGTACAGAATACAGACACGTTCATCTATGGTCGTCCTAGCAGAGTGGTACAGAATACAGACACCTTCATCTATCGTAGCAGAGTGGTACAGAATACAGACACGTTCATCTATGGTCGTCCAGAGTGGTACAGAATACAGACACGTTCATCTATCCTAGCAGAGTGGTACAGAATACAGACACGTTCATCTATGGTCGTCTAGCAGAGTGGTACAGAATACAGACACGTTCATCTTGGTCGTCCTAGCAGAGTGGTACAGAATACAGACACGTTCATCTATGGTCGTCCTAGCAGAGTGGTACAGAATACAGACACGTTCATCTATGGTCGTCCTAGCAGAGTGGTACAGAATACAGACACGTTCATCTATGGTCGTCCTAGCAGAGTGGTACAGAATACAGACACGTTCATCTATGGTCGTCCTAGCAGAGTGGTACAGAATGACACGTTCATCTATGGTCGTCCAAGCAGAGTGGTACAGAATACAGACACGTTCATCTATGGTCGTCCTAGCAGAGTGGTTACAGATGAATACAGACACATTCATCTATGGTCGTCCAAGCAGAGTGGTACAGAATACAGACACGTTCATCTATGGTCGTCCTAGCAGAGTGGTACAGAATACAGACACGTTCATCTATGGTCGTCCTAGCAGAGTGGTACAGAATACAGACACATTCATCTATGGTCGTCCAAGCAGAGTGGTACAGAATACAGACACGTTCATCTATGGTCGTCCTAGCAGAGTGGTACAGAATACAGACACGTTCATCTATGGTCGTCCTAGCAGAGTGGTACAGAATACAGACACGTTCATCTATGGTCGTCCTAGCAGAGTGGTACAGAATACAGACACGTTCATCTATGGTCGTCCTAGCAGAGTGGTACAGAATACAGACACGTTCATCTATGGTCGTCCTAGCAGAGTGGTACAGAATACAGACACGTTCATCTATGGTCGTCCAAGCAGAGTGGTACAGAATACAGACACGTTCATCTATGGTCGTCCTAGCAGAGTGGTACAGAATACAGACACGTTCATCTATGGTCGTCCTAGCAGAGTGGTACAGAATACAGACACGTTCATCTATGGTCGTCCTAGCAGAGTGGTACAGAATACAGACACCTTCATCTATCCTAGCATGGAGTGGTACAGAATACAGACACGTTCATCTATGGTCGTCCTAGCAGAGTGGTACAGAATACAGACACGTTCATCTATGGTCGTCCTAGCAGAGTGGTACAGAATACAGACACGTTCATCTATGGTCGTCCTAGCAGAGTGGTACAGAATACAGACACGTTCATCTATGGTCGTCCTAGCAGAGTGGTACAGAATACAGACACGTTCATCTATGGTCGTCCTAGCAGAGTGGTACAGAATACAGACACGTTCATCTATGGTCGTCCTAGCAGAGTGGTACAGAATACAGACACGTTCATCTATGGTCGTCCTAGCAGAGTGGTACAGAATACAGACACGTTCATCTATGGTCGTCCTAGCAGAGTGGTACAGAATACAGACACGTTCATCTATGGTCGTCCTAGCAGAGTGGTACAGAATACAGACACTTTCATCTACCTAGCAGAGTGGTACAGAATACAGACACGTTCATCTATGGTCGTCCTAGCAGAGTGGTACAGAATACAGACACGTTCATCTATGGTCGTCCTAGCAGAGTGGTACAGAATACAGACACTTCATCTATGGTCGTCCTAGCAGAGTGGTACAGAATACAGACACGTTCATCTATGGTCGTCCTAGCAGTGGTACAGAATGCAGACACGTTCATCTATGGTCGTCCTAGCAGAGTGGTACAGAATACAGACACGTTCATCTATGGTCGTCCTAGCAGAGTGGTACAGAATACAGACACGTTCATCTATGGTCGTCCTAGCAGAGTGGTACAGAATACAGACACGTTCATCTATGGTCGTCCTAGCAGAGTGGTACAGAATACAGACACATTCATCTATGGTCGTCCAAGCAGAGTGGTACAGAATACAGACACGTTCATCTATGGTCGTCCTAGCAGTGGTACAGAATACAGACACGTTCATCTATGGTCATCCTAGCACAGAATACAGACACGTTCATCTATGGTCGTCCTAGCAGAGTGGTACAGAATACAGACACATTCATCTACTAGCAGAGTGGTACAGAATGACACGTTCATCTATGGTCGTCCTAGCAGAGTGGTACAGAATACAGACACGTTCATCTATGGTCGTCCTAGCAGAGTGGTACAGAATACAGACACGTTCATCTATGGTCGTCCTAGCAGAGTGGTACAGAATACAGACACGTTCATCTATGGTCGTCCTAGCAGAGTGGTACAGAATACAGACACGTTCATCTATGGTCGTCCTAGCAGAGTGGTACAGAATACAGACACGTTCATCTATGGTCGTCCTAGCAGAGTGGTACAGAATACAGACACGTTCATCTATGGTCGTCCTAGCAGAGTGGTACAGAATACAGACACGTTCATCTATGGTCGTCCTAGCAGAGTGGTACAGAATACAGACACATTCATCTATGGTCGTCCTTTTGAAATTATTTTCAGTACTATTTGAACCCAGGTGTGAGAGCATGGCCGTCCCTCTATTTCAGTACTATTTGAACCCAGGTCTGAGTGCATGGCCGTCCCCCTGTTTCAGTACTATTTGAACCCAGGTGTGAGAGCATGGCCGTCCCTCTGTTTCAGTACTATTTGAACCCAGGTGTGAGAGCACGGCCGTCCCCCTGTTTCAGTACTATTTGAACCCAGGTGTGAGAGCACGGCCGTCCCTCTGTTTCAGTACTATTTGAACCCAGGTGTGAGAGCACGGCCGTCCCTCTGTTTCAGTACTATTTGAACCCAGGTGTGAGAGCACGGCCGTCCCTCTGTTTCAGTACTATTTGAACCCAGGTGTGAGAGCACGGCCGTCCCTCTGTTTCAGTACTATTTGAACCCAGGTGTGAGAGCACGGCCGTCCCTCTGTTTCAGTACTATTTGAACCCAGGTGTGAGAGCACGGCCGTCCCTCTGTTTCAGTACTATTTGAACCTAGGTGTGAGAACACGGCCGTCCCTCTGTTTCAGTACTATTTGAACCCAGGTTTGAGAGCACGGCCGTCCCTCTGTTTCAGTACTATTTGAACCCAGGTGTGAGAGCATGGCCGTCCCTCTGTTTCAGTACTATTTGAACCCAGGTGTGAGGGCACGGCCGTCCCTCTGTTTCAGTACTATTTGAACCCAGGTGTGAGAGCACGGCCGTCCCTCTGTTTCAGTACTATTTGAACCCAGGTGTGAGAGCACGGCCGTCCCTCTGTTTCAGTACTATTTGAACCCAGGTGTGAGAGCACGGCCGTCCCTCTGTTTCAGTACTATTTGAACCCAGGTGTGAGAGCACGGCCGTCCCTCTGTTTCAGTACTATTTGAACCCAGGTGTGAGAGCACGGCCGTCCCTCTGTTTCAGTACTATTTGAACCCAGGTGTGAGAGCACGGCCGTCCCTCTGTTTCAGTACTATTTGAACCCAGGTGTGAGAGCACGGCCGTCCCTCTGTTTCAGTACTATTTGAACCCAGGTGTGAGAGCACGGCCGTCCCTCTGTTTCAGTACTATTTGAACCTAGGTGTGAGAACACGGCCGTCCCTCTGTTTCAGTACTATTTGAACCCAGGTATGAAAGCATGGCCGTCCCTCTGTTTCAGTACTATTTGAACCCAGGTGTGAGAGCATGGCCGTCCCTCTGTTTCAGTACTATTTGAACCCAGGTGTGAGGGCATGGCCGTCCCTCTGTTTCAGTACTATTTGAACCCAGGTGTGAGAGCATGGCCGTCCCTCTGTTTCAGTACTATCTGAACCCAGGTGTGAGAGCACGGCCGTCCCTCTGTTTCAGTACTATTTGAACCCAGGTGTGAGAGCACGGCCGTCCCTCTGTTTCAGTACTATTTGAACCCAGGTGTGAGAGCACGGCCGTCCCTCTGTTTCAGTACTATTTGAACCCAGGTGTGAGAGCACGGCCGTCCCTCTGTTTCAGTACTATTTGAACCCAGGTGTGAGAGCACGGCCGTCCCTCTGTTGCAGTACTATTTGAACCCAGGTGTGAGAGCACGGCCGTCCCTCTGTTTCAGTACTATCTGAACCCAGGTGTGAGAGCATGGCCGTCCCTCTGTGGAACACCAGAACACGGAGGTTATATTATGACTGTCCTCTTAAAGAACCAGACTCTTCAGAATAAAAACCTGCTCTGAGTGTTTCCTTGAGACTTACATGAATAATTCGTTATTATAGCAGATATTAAAACTGTGAATAATATTGGCCCATTAACAAAGAAGACAGACAAGTTGTAACAGGACTGATTCAGACCAGCAGCCAGAGCAGGGTTGCTTTTCAGTGTTCTGCAGGGTTTGTGGTGCTAATTTGCAGGGTAAAAGTATGCACGGTTTTATGCCCAGAAATAATGGCAGGAAAACTGGCCTGTGTCAAAACCGTTTCAGATATATTTCTGAACTGCCATGGATGTGAAATACAGTCAGTGGTTAGCTGTCTGACAACACTCCAATAGACACTACAATAAACACTCCAATATCCTGTGACACAGTTCTTCACATTGTCATGGCTAACGTGTTGAAGCCACGCTCTTAAACGCTGCAGTCCAGTCGACTTTAGTCTTGTCACAGTTGATTATCACCACAGTTGTTGTCTGTATGTCTACATGCTGTGAAACACATTGCAATTTGGTAATAATAACGATTTATGCCTCTCCTCTCCTCTCCTCTCCTCTCCTCTCCTCTCCTCTCCTCTCCTCTCCTCTCCTCTCCTCTCCTCTCCTCTCCTCTCCTCTCCTCTCCTCTCCTCTCCTCTCCTCTCCTCTCTCCAGATCTAGATGAGTGCTCTATCATCCCAGGTCTGTGTAGTGGAGGAGAGTGTTCCAACACGGTGGGCAGTTACTTCTGCAGGTGTTCTCAGGGCTACTACACTCCAGTGGATGGCTCCAGGTGTATAGGTAAGCCTCCTCCTCCACACTGTACCAGCAGCCTGGTTTTACTCTGCTCTCTACCTGGAACTCTACCAGCTGTTGTTTACTCTGCTCTCTACCTGGAACTCTACCAGCTGTTGTTTACTCTGCTCTCTACCTGGAACTCTACCAGCTGTTGTTTACTCTGCTCTCTACCTGGAACTCTACCAGCTGTTCTTTGCTCTGCTCTCTACCTGGAACTCTACCAGCTGTTCTTTGCTCTGCTCTCTACCTGGAACTCTACCAGCTGTTGTTTACTCTGCTCTCTACCTGGAACTTTACCAGCTGTTCTTTAGCCAGCCAGAGAGAGAAAATCAGAGAGGGAGAGACAGAGAGAGAGAGAGTCTGGTCCCTGTAAGTCAATAAGTCTGGTAATGAGGAGCCTTTAGCACTACAGTATGCTAGGCTGGCCACGGCTCAACTCTCTCTCTCTCTCTCTCTTGCTCTCCTCTCTCTCCCTCTTGTGTATCTTTCTCTCTACCCCCTCTCTCTTCCCCCGTCCTTCCTCACTGGCTGAGGCAGAGAGCAGAGGGAATAGAGAGGGGAGTTGAACGTTGTCCAGACTTCCAGCCGTTAGTATTTAGGTCAGTAGTCGCTTCACTCTAATTCCACTACAATGAGCTATTTTCTCTGAATGCAGAGTGAAGGAGAACAGAGTAGAGGAGATGGGGGGTGTAATGTCACACTGTGCTCACTGTGCATACCTGCATACCTCCTTCTTCCTGCTGCTTCATTATAGGAGCTGCGAAAGAGCTTTCTCTCTCTGTCTCTCTCTCTTTCAGTCTCTCTCTCTTTCAGTCTCTCTCACCCTCTCCCTGTCTTTCTCTCTCTGATGCTCTCTCTCTCTCTTTCTCTCTCTCTGTCTCTCTCTCTTTCAGTCTCTCTCTCTTTCAGTCTCTCTCACCCTCTCCCTGTCTTTCTCTCTCTGTCTCTCTCTCTCTCTTTCAGTCTCTCTCTCTTTCAGTCTCTCTCACCCTCTCCCTGTCTTTCTCTCTCTGTCTCTCTCCCTCTCTCTCTGTCTCTCTCTCTCTCTCTCTCTCTCTTTCTCTCTCTCTGTCTCTCTCTCTCTCAGTCTCTCTCTCTTTCAGTCTCTCTCACCCTCTCCCTGTCTTTCTCTCTCTCTCTCTCTCTCTCTCTCTCTCTCTCTCTCTCTCTCTCTCTCTCTCTCTCTCTCTCTCTCTCTCTCTCTCTCTCTCTCTCTCTCTCTCGCTCTCTCTCTGTCTGGCTAATGCCTTAAACACAACTCTGCACACCATGAGAGACCATGCAGACAGACAGGTCTGTTAGTATGGAGACCAGACAGACACTTCTTCTGTTGCCATTCGTCTGTTTTCCACCTCTGCTTTCTTCAACCTCTGCTAGCACATCATTCTGCTTCTCAGCACAGCTGATCTATTGACTATAATAAACCCATCATGGGTAGACAAGGGGGCTGGAGAGAGAGGGAGACAGACAGGGAGACAGACAGGGAGACAGACAGGGAGACAGACAGGGAGACTAGGATAGTGATATACTGTATGTATCCTGACTAGACAGGACCATGGAGAAACAGACAGGGATAGGGATATACTGGATGTATCCTGACTAGACAGGACCATGGAGAAACAGACAGAGATACTGATATACCGGATGTATCCTGACTAGACAGGACCATGGAGAAACAGACATAGATACTGATATACTGAATGTATCCTGACTAGACAGGACCATGGAGTGACAGTCAGGGATACTGATATACTGGATGTATCCTGACTAGAGAGAACCACGGAGAGACAGACAGGGATACTGATATACTGGATGTATCCTGACTAGACAGGACCATGGAGAGACAGACAAGGATAGGGATATACTGGATGTATCCTGACTAGACAGGACCATGGAAAGACAGACAGGGATAGGGATATACTGGATGTATCCTGACTAGACAGGACCATGGAGAGACAGACAGGGATACTGATATACTGGATGTATCCTGACTAGACAGGACCATGGAGAGACAGACAAGGATAGGGATATACTGGATGTATCCTGACTAGACAGGACCATGGAAAGACAGACAGGGATAGGGATATACTGGATGTATCCTGACTAGACAGGACCATGGAGAGACAGACTAGGATAGGGATATACTGGATGTATCCTGACTAGACAGGACCATGGAGAGACAGACAGGGATACTGATATACTGGATGTATCCTGACTAGACAGGACCATGGAGAGACAGACAGGGATAGGGATATACTGGATGTATCCTGACTAGACAGGACCATGGAGAGACAGACAGGGATACTGATATACTGGATGTATCCTGACTAGACATGACCATGGAGAGACAGACAAGGATAGGGATATACTGGATGTATCCTGACTAGACAGGACCATGGAGAGACAGACAGGGATACTGATATACTGGATGTATCCTGACTAGACAGGACCATGGAGAGACAGACAGGGATACTGATATACTGGATGTATCCTGACTAGACAGGACCATGGAGAGACAGACAGGGATAGGGATATATGATATTCTCTTGTCTGAAGGAGACATCACGTCAGACTGGTTTGTACACACACTTTCTGTCTCAGGTGCCTCTGCGTAGTCACACAGTGTGGAGGAAGCATTCAGTTTTGCGTGTGTGTCTATGTGTGTGTGTATGCTTGTGCGTTTGTGTGTGCCAATGAGAAGCAGCAATGGTCCACTGGCCAGGGGGTTGATGACCGTGCGTGTTAGGAACATGCACACACATCCTCGCCAACACACACACACACCAGGAACTCCCCTCCAAATATGTCCAGAGAGAGCAGTAAATCAGGACCAGATCGGTTCAGTTCGACTCACAAAGGATCTGGCAGGAATTTGGGTCAGAGTGGTCAAATTGACACACACACACACACACACACACACACACACACACACACACACACACACACACACACACACACACACACACACACACACACACACACACACACACACACACACACACACACACACACACACACACACACACACACACACACACACACACACACACAGTCCTCCAGGAGAGGATGTTTGTGAGGAAGGAATGTTCGCTATGAGCCTTCCGCTCCACAGAGAGCTGCTGGTCCAGACATATCTATCTGTTTCCCACCAATACTATACATTCATATGAACATCAACAAGCTCTGGCCCTGTGTTGAGATGTTTGTCCTCTTCCCTCCTTTATCCCCTCCTCTCTCTCCCTCCCTCTCCTTCCCCTCATCTTCCTCTGTCTCTCTTCCTCTCTCTCCCATCCTCTCTCCTCTTTCCTCACTCCCTTCCCCTCATCCCACTTAACTCAGAATCCTAATAGCCTGTTCTCTCTCTAGATATCCATGGTGGGTATTTCTAGGATGTGTTTGGTATAAACAGGTGTTGTCTGGTTTTGTCTCTCTCCAGATGCCCGGGGTGGGTACTGCTATGCCAGCCTGCTGAACGGGCGTTGTGCCAACCAGAACTCCCAGCTCCTGACCAAGATACAGTGCTGCTGTGACAGTGGGCGCTGCTGGTCAGACGGGTCCAGTCCTGAGTTGTGCCCCATGACAGGGACTGGTAGGTACTGACCCGGTACTCATGTCCAATCAGCAATCATTTTCACTTTAGCTGTAGATGTTTCTTCTCTATTTGGTCATATTTCTATGTGTCTCTCTCTCTGCTCTAGATGAGTACCAGAAGCTGTGCACACAGGTGCAGACCAGTCCAGGGGGGCCTCTCCCAGGCGGGGGGGAGGGTCTCTCCCAGGCGGGGGAGGGACTCTCCCAGGTGGAGGAGGGCCTCTCCCAGGCGGGGGAGGGGGAATACCAGGAGTTCCCCAGGTACCAGGTATCTACCCAAGACCACCCTACCCAGGACCACCAATCCCTTTCCAGCCTCCGCCTGGACCAGGTCAATACCCTGGACCCAGTAAGTAGTACCCTGACCTCTTACCCCTCACCTCTCACCCCTGAAGCCTCCTCACATGTTAAAACCAGAGTCATATTAAAACCTTAATGGTTAAGAAATCCTTCAGTAGTGGGTCAACATAATTACTAAAGGTGCATGTGTAATGAAGTGTCTCTTATGACTATGAATGTGGTAATGTGGTAACCCCTCTTTCTGTCTCTCACCCCCCTTTTCTCTCTTCCTCTCTCCTTTCCCCCTCTCCCCACTACATTCCTCTCCCTCATCCTCTCCCTCCCTCTCCTTTCCCCCTCTACCCACTACATTCCTCTCCCTCATCCTCTCCCTCTCTCTCCTTTCCCCCTCTCCCCACTACATCACTCTCCCTACCTCTCCTTTCCCCCTCTCCCCACTATATCCCTCTCCCTCATCCCTCCCTCCCTCTCCTTTCCCCCTCTCCCCACTACATCCCTCTCCCTCATCCTCTCCCTCCCTCTCCTTTCCCCTCTCCCCACTACATCCCTCTCCCTCATCCTCTCCCTCTCTCTCTCTCCTTTCCCCCTCTCCCCACTACATCCCTCTCCCTCATCCTCTCCCTCTCTCTCCTTTCCCCCTCTCCCCACTACATACCTCTCCCTCATCCTCTCCTCTCTCTCCTTTCCCCCTCTCCCCACTATATCCCTCTCCCTCATCCTCTCCCTCTCTCTCCTTTCCCCCTCTCCCCACTACATCCCTCTCCCTCATCCTCTCCCTCCCTCTCCTTTCCCCCTCTCCCCACTATATCCCTCTCCCTCATCCTCTCCCTCTCTCTCCTTTCCCCCTCTCCCCACTATATCCCTCTCCCTCATCCTCTCCCTCTCTCTCCTTTTCCCCCTCTCCCCTCTATATCCCTCTCCCTCATCCTCTCCCTCTCTCTCCTTTCCCCCTCTCCCCACTACATCCCTCTCCCTCTCTCTCCTTCTCTCTCCTTTTCCCCCTCTCCCCACTATATCCCTCTCCCTCATCCTCTCCCTCTCTCTCCTTTCCCCCTCTCCCCACTACATCCCTCTCCCTCATCCTCTCCCTGCCTCTCCTTTCCCCCTCTCCCCACTATATCCCTCTCCCTCATCCTCTCCCTCTCTCTCCTTTTCCCCCTCTCCCCTCTATATCCCTCTCCCTCTCTCTCCTTCTCTCTCCTTTTCATATCCCTCTCTCTCTCTCTCCTTCTCTCTCCTTTCCCCCTCTCCCCACTATATCCCTCTCCCCTCTCTCTCCTTCTCTCTCCTTTCCCTCTCTCCCCACTATCATCCCCTCTCCCTCTCCTCTCTTTCCCCTCTCCCCACTATATCCCTCTCTCTCCTTTCCCTCCTTTCCCCTCTACATCCCTCTCCCTCATCCTCTCCCTCTCTCCTTTCCCTCTCTCCCTACTATATCCCTCTCCTCTCTCTCCTTCTCTCTCCTTTCCCCCTCCCCTCTACATCCCTCTCCTCTCTCTCCTTTCCCTTTCTCCCCACTATATCCCCTCTCACTCTCTCTCCTTCTCTCTCCTTTCCCCTCTCCCCTCTACATCCCTCTCCCTCATCCTCTCCCTCTCTCCTTTCCCTCTCTCCCCACTATATCCCTCTCATCTCTCTCCTTCTCTCTCCTTTCCATCTATCCCCACTATATCCCTCTCCCTCTCTCCTCCTTCTCTCTCCTTTCCCCTCTCCCCTCTACATCCCTCTCCCTCATCCTCTCCTTCTCTCTCCTTTCCCCTCTCCCCACTATATCCCTCTCACTCTCTTCTTCTCTCTCCTTTCCCCCTCTCCCCACTATATCCCTCTCCCTCTCTCCTTCTCTCTCCTTTCCCTCTCCCCCTCTACATCCCTCTCCCTCATCCTCTCCTTCTCTCTCCTTTCCCCTCTCCCCACTATAACCCTCTCCCTCTCTCCTTCTCTCTCCTTTCCCCTCTCCCCTCTACATCCCTCTCCCTCATCCTCTCCTTCTCTCTCCTTTCCCCCTCTCCCCACTATATCCCTCTCACTCTCTCCTTCTCTCTCCTTTCCCCCTCTCCCCACTATATCCCTCTCCCTCTCTCCTTCTCTCTCCTTTCCCCCCCTCTCCCCACTATATCCCCTCACTCCCTCTCTCTCTCCTTCTCTCTCCTTTCCCCCTCTCCCCACTATATCCCTCTCCCTCATCCTCTCCCTCTCTCCTTTCCCCTCTCCCCTCTACATCCCTCTCCCTCTCTCCTTTCCCTCTCTCCCCACTATATCCCTCTCACTCTCTCTCCTTCTCTCTCCTTTCCCCTCCCCCCTCTACATCCCTCTCCCTCATCCTCTCCCTCTCTCCTTTCCCTCTCTCCCCACTATATCCCTCTCAATCTCTCCTTCTCTCCTTTCCCCTCTCCCCTCTACATCCCTCTCCCTCATCCTCTCCCTCTCTCCTTTCCCTCTCTCCCCACTATATCCCTCTCACTCTCTCCTTCTCTCTCCTTTCCATCTATCCCCACTATATCCCTCTCCCTCTCTCTCCTTCTCTCTCCTTTCCCCTCTCCCCTCTACATCCCTCTCCCTCATCCTCTCCTTCTCTCTCCTTTCCCACTCTCCCCACTATATCCCTCTCACTCTCTTCTTCTCTCTCCTTTCCCCCTCTCCCCACTATATCCCTCTCCCTCTCTCCTTCTCTCTCCTTTCCCCTCTCCCCTCTACATCCCTCTCCCTCATCCTCTCCTTCTCTCTCCTTTCCCCTCTCCCCACTATATCCCTCTCCCTCTCTCCTTCTCTCTCCTTTCCCCTCTCCCCTCTACATCCCTCTCCCTCATCCTCTCCTTCTCTCTCCTTTCCCCCTCTCCCCACTATATCCCTCTCACTCTCTCCTTCTCTCTCCTTTCCCCCTCTCCCCACTATATCCCTCTCCCTCTCTCCTTCTCTCTCCTTTCCCCTCTCCCCACTATATCCCTCTCCCTCTCTCCTTCTCTCTCCTTTCCCCTCTCCCCTCTACATCCCTCTCCCTCATCCTCTCCTTCTCTCTCCTTTCCCCCTCTCCCCACTATATCCCTCTCACTCTCTCCTTCTCTCTCCTTTCCCCCTCTCCCCACTATATCCCTCTCCCTCTCTCCTTCTCTCTCCTTTCCCCTCTCCCCTCTACATCCCTCTCCCTCTCTCTCCTTCTCTCTCCTTTCCCCCTCTCCCCACTATATCCCTCTCACTCTCTCCTTCTCTCTCCTTTCCCCCTCTCCCCTCTATATCCCTCTCCCTCTCTCTCCTTCTCTCTCCTTTCCCCATCTCCCCACTATATCCCTCTCCCTCTCTCCTTCTATCTCCTTCCCCCTCTCCCCTCTACATCCCTCATCCTCTCCCTCTCTCTCCTTTACTCCTCTCTCCACTACATCTCCCCCTCTCCCCCCTCTCCCCCTCCAGGCATCATCCAGACCCAGAACATCAGTAGCAGCATTACTAACATGTGTGCGGTATACAGGAACCTGTGTCTGAACGGCCGCTGTGTCCCGTCCCCTGGAAGCTACCGCTGTGACTGTAACATGGGCTTCAGACTAGACTCACGAGGAGAGTGTATCGGTGAGGGATGGATCGATGGAGGAGGGAGAGGGAGGGAGAGGGCAGGAGGGTGAGGGGAGGAGGGAGAGAGGGATGGAGGATGGAGGAATGAGGGAGGGAGAAGGCATGAGGGGGAGGGTGAGAGGGATGGAGGAGGGAGGGAGAGGGCAGGAGGGTGAGGAGAGGAGGGGGAGGGTGAGAGGGAGGAGAGAGGGAATGTGAGGGGAGGAGGGAGAGAGGGATGGAAGAGAGAGGAGAGAGGGAGTGAGAGGGCAGGAGGGTGAGGGGGTAGGGTGAGAGGGATGGAGGAGGGAGGGAGAGGGCAGGAGGGTGAGGGGAGGAGGGATGGAGCAATGGAGGAGGGAGGGAAGAGGGAGGAGAGAGAGAGAGAGAGAGAGAGAGAGAGAGAGAGAGAGAGAGAGAGAGAGAGAGAGAGAGAGAGAGAGAGAGAGAGAGAGAGAGAGAGAGAGAGAGAGAGAGAGAGAGAGAGAGAGAGAGAGGGAGGAAGGAAGGAAGGAAGGAAGGGTGGGTGGGTGGGTGGGAGGGAGGGAGGGTGGTAGGGACAGATGGACAGAGTTTGGTTCTTACCAGTGTGCTTGCTCTCCAGATGATGATGAGTGTGAGCGGAACCCGTGTGTGAACGGACAGTGTGTGAACACGGCTGGATCCTACTTCTGCCAGTGTCCTGCTGGCTTCCAGTCTACTGCTACCAGGACCGAGTGCAGAGGTAACACACACACAACTGTACACACACACACATACACAAACACAGAGTGGTGAGAATATCATGTCCTGTGTGTGTTTCAGACCTGGATGAGTGTGTGGCAAACGGTCGTATCTGTAACAACGGAAGGTGTGTGAACACTGAGGGGAGCTTCCACTGTGTCTGCAACGCCGGCTTTGAGATCTCTACTGACGGGAAGAACTGTCAAGGTCTGTCTCAAACACACATCTCTCTCTGTTTGTCTTTGTGGATCTCTAGTGGTCTCTGTTGACCTCTGTTGGTCTCTGTTGATCTCTGTTGGTCTCTGTTGACCTCTGTTGACCTCTGTTGATCTCTGTTGATCTCTGTTGGTCTCTGTTGACCTCTGTTAATCTCTGTTGATCTCTGTTGGTCTCTGTTGACCTCTGTTAATCTCTGTTGATCTCTGTTGGTCTCTGTTGACCTCTGTTGGTCTCTGTTGATCTCTGTTGGTCTCTGTTGACCTCTGTTGATCTCTGTTGATCTCTGTTGGTCTCTGTTGACCTCTGTTAATCTCTGTTGATCTCTGTTGATCTCTGTTGATCTCTGTTGGTCTCTGTTAATCTCTGTTGATCTCTGTTGACCTCTGTTGGTCTCTGTTGACCTCTGTTGATCTCTGTTGGTCTCTGTTGACCTCTGTTGGTCTCTGTTGATCTCTGTTGGTCTCTGTTGACCTCTGTTGGTCTCTGTTGACCTCTGTTGATCTCTGTTGGTCTCTGTTAATCTCTGTTGACCTCTGTTGATCTCTGTTGGTCTCTGTTGACCTCTGTTGATCTCTGTTGACCTCTGTTGGTCTCTGTTGACCTCTGTTGATCTCTGTTGGTCTCTGTTAATCTCTGTTGATCTCTGTTAATCTCTGTTGGTCTCTGTTGACCTCTGTTGATCTCTGTTGACCTCTGTTGATCTCTGTTGGTCTCTGTTAATCTCTGTTGATCTCTGTTGGTCTCTGTTGACCTCTGTTGATCTCTGTTGGTCTCTGTTAATCTCTGTTGATCTCTGTTGGTCTCTGTTGACCTCTGTTGATCTCTGTTGACCTCTGTTGATCTCTGTTGGTCTCTGTTAATCTCTGTTGGTCTCTGTTGGTCTCTGTTGGTCTCTGTTGACCTCTGTTGACCTCTGTTATAATAATAATAATAATAATAATAACTGTTGACCTCTGTTGACCTCTGTTGATCTCTGTTAATCTCTGTTGACCTCTGTTGACCTCTGTTGACCTCTGTTGGTCTCTGTTAATCTCTGTTGATCTCTGTTGGTCTCTGTTGACCTCTGTTGGTCTCTGTTGGTCTCTGTTGGTCTCTGTTAATCTCTGTTGATCTCTGTTGACCTCTGTTGACCTCTGTTGACCTCTGTTGACCTCTGTTGATCTCTGTTGATCTCTGTTGATCTCTGTTGATCTCTGTTGGTCTCTGTTGACCTCTGTTGGTCTCTGTTGGTCTCTGTTGGTCTCTGTTAATCTCTGTTGATCTCTGTTGATCTCTGTTGGTCTCTGTTGGTCTCTGTTGACCTCTGTTGACCTCTGTTGATCTCTGTTAATCTCTGTTGATCTCTGTTGATCTCTGTTGATCTCTGTTGATCTCTGTTGATCTCTGTTGATCTCTGTTAATCTCTGTTGATCTCTGTTGGTCTCTGTTGACCTCTGTTGGTCTCTGTTGGTCTCTGTTGACCTCTGTTGACCTCTGTTGACCTCTGTTGATCTCTGTTAATCTCTGTTGGTCTCTGTTGGTCTCTGTTGACCTCTGTTGACCTCTGTTGATCTCTGTTAATCTCTGTTGGTCTCTGTTGATCTCTGTTGGTCTCTGTTGATCTCTGTTAATCTCTGTTGATCTCTGTTGACCTCTGTTGACCTCTGTTGATCTCTGTTAATCTCTGTTGACCTCTGTTGACCTCTGTTGACCTCTGTTGATCTCTGTTAATCTCTGTTGGTCT
>NC_060176.1:2353031-2403031 GCF_021184085.1 Oncorhynchus gorbuscha | reverse complement strand
TAGAGAGGTTAACAGTCTGGAGAGGTTAACAGTCTACACAGTCTAGAGAGATTAACAGTCTAGAGAGGTTAACAGTCTACACAGTCAAGAGAGGTTTAACAGTCTACACAGTCTAGAGAGGTTTAACAGTCTACACAGTCTAGAGAGGTTAGCAGTCTAGAGAGGTTTAACAGTCTACACAGTCTAGAGAGGTTTAACAGTCTAGAGAGGTTTAACAGTCTACACAGTCTAGAGAGGTTTAACAGTCTACACAGTCTAGAGAGGTTAGCAGTCAAGAGAGGTTTAACAGTCTACACAGTCTAGAGAGGTTTAACAGTCTACACAGTCTAGAGAGGTTAGCAGTCTAGAGAGGTTTAACAGTCTACACAGTCTAGAGAGGTTTAACAGTCTACACAGTCTAGAGAGGTTAGCAGTCTAGAGAGGTTTAACAGTCTACACAGTCTAGAAAGTTTTAACAGTCTACACAGTCTAGAGAGGTTTAACAGTCTACACAGTCTAGAGAGGTTAGCAGTCTAGAGAGGTTTAACAGTCTGCACAGTCTGTTGAGGTCTCTGTGCTCTTTCTCTGCCTCTGAGGAAACCAAGGTTGGTTCCCAAATGGCCCGCTAATTCCAATATACTGTATTACTTCAACCAGAGATCTACAGTATGTACCCTGGCCAAACATAGGGTACTATTTAGGATACAGGGTGTTATTTGGGACACAGCCCATGTTTCTGTCCTCCAGTGGCTCCAGACATAACACAAAGCAACCAGCCACATCATGTTTCCACGTCATTAGGGTCGTTGTTAGAATACACTACGGGGGTTGACATTATGGGCCTATGTGACTGGAGCAGGAGAAAGATTTTTCTCCTGTTGGGTTATATGATCTTCCAGGAAGATAAAGAGTGAACTTATACTGTACAGACATTATAGCTGAATCATGAAATAAGTGGCCCCTAGAAAGTGGTTAGGAAACTGCAAGTCAGTTCAATAATGTCAAGTACAGTTCAATAATGTCAAGTCCAGTTCAATAATGTCAAGTCCAGTTCAATAATGTCAAGTTCAGTTCAATAATGTCAAGTACAGTTCAATAATGTCAAGTACAGTTCAATAATGTCAAGTCCAGTTCAATAATGTCAAGTTCAGTTCAATAATGTCAAGTACAGTTCAATAATGTCAAGTTCAGTTCAATAATGTCAAGTACAGTTCAATAATGTCAAGTTCAGTTCAATAATGTCAAGTCCAGTTCAATAATGTCAAGTCCAGTTCAATAATGTCAAGTCCAGTTCAATAATGTCAAGTCCAGTTCAATAATGTCAAGTACAGTTCAATAATGTCAAGTCCAGTTCATTAATGTCAAGTCCAGTTCAATAATGTCAAGTCCAGTTCAATAATGTCAAGTCCAGTTCAATAATGTCAAGTCCAGTTCAATAATGTCAAGTCCAGTTCATTAATGTCAAGTCCAGTTCAATAATGTCAAGTCCAGTTCATCTGTGGGAATTGAAGTTGTTTGAAGTGAAATAATTATAGTAAATAAACAACCTTGACTCCTTTGACCAGATTGAGTCTAAAGAAGAGAAGTTACATGGACATTCAGAAGGATATTTTGTGGGTATAACTTGACAGTTGATATTGAGCTGGTTTCCCAGACCTTTGTTAGGCCTGCTTCTGGAATAAGTATGCTCAAAAGAAAATATACACTGAGTGTACAAAACATTAAGAACACCTGCTCTTTCCACGACATAGACTGACCAGGTGAATCCAGGTGAAAGCTATGATCCCTTATTGATGTCACCTGTTAAATCCACTGTTCCCCTCCTGTCTCCTCTGTTCTCCCCTCCTGTCTCCTCTGTTCTCCCCTCCTGTCTCCCCTGTTCTCCTCCTGTCTCCCCTGTTCTCCTCCTGTCTCCTCTGTTCTCCCCTCCTGTCTCCCCTGTTCTCCTCCTGTCTCCCCTGTTCTCCTCCTGTCTCCCCTGTTCTCCTCCTGTCTCCTCTGTTCTCCTCCTGTCTCATCTGTTCTCCCCTCCTGTCTCCCCTGTTCTCCCCTCCTGTCTCCTCTGTTCTCCTCCTGTCTCCCCTGTTCTCCTCCTGTCTCCCCTGTTCTCCTCCTGTCTCCCCTGTTCTCCCCTCCTGTCTCCTCTGTTCTCCTCCTGTCTCCTCTGTTCTCCTCCTGTCTCCCCTGTTCTCCTCCTGTCTCCTCTTGTTCTCCCCTCCTGTCTCCTCTGTTCTCCTCCTGTCTCCCCTGTTCTCCCCTCCTGTCTCCTCTGTTTTCCCCTCATGTCTCCCCTGTTCTCCTCCTGTCTCCTCTGTTCTCCCCTCCTGTCTCCTCTGTTCTCCTCCTGTCTCCCCTGTTCTCCTCCTGTCTCCCCTGTTCTCCTCCTGTCTCCCCTGTTCTCCTCCTGTCTCCCCTGTTCTCCTCCTGTCTCCCCTGTTCTCCTCCTGTCTCCTCTGTTCTCCTCCTGTCTCCCCTGTTCTCCTCCTGTCTCCCCTGTTCTCCTCCTGTCTCCCCTGTTCTCCTCCTGTCTCCCCTGTTCTCCTCCTGTCTCCTCTGTCTCTCTCCCAGACATTGATGAGTGTGAGACTCCAGGGATCTGTATGAACGGCCACTGTGTGAATACGGAGGGGTCCTTCAGGTGTGAGTGTATGGCTGGTCTGGCCGTGGGTCTGGATGGCCGCGTCTGTGTCGGTGAGTGTCTCCTCTCTAGAATCTAGAATCTGATCTATGATCAATCTATTATTGATTGATTGATTTGGTTTAATCAATCACAAATTCCCTTTTGGAATCCTTTTTTTCTAAGAGTGTGTGGTCATAGTATTGGTTTGGGACCATATTCCTGGTTTCACAATGTGAGTGGGCAGGCAGGAAGTGTACAGTTTGGGACCATATTCCTGGTTTCACAATGTGAGTGGGCAGGCAGGAAGTGTACAGTTTGGGTCGACTGCATTCCTTCTGGATGATATCAGATCAGGGGAATACTGCAATCCCTTCCATACACAACCCTGTTTGTTTCACTGTTGTTTGTCTGAACGAGGGAGCGAGGGAGGGAGGGAGCGAGTGGGAAGGGAGGGAGTTTGGGAGCAATGTGAGTGGGGGAGGAGGGAGGGGAGGGAGGAGGGAGGAGGGAGGGAGGGGAGGGACGGAGGGAGGGAGGGAGTTTGGGATTCCTGGGGAGGGGCAGGAGGGGAGGGAGGGAGGGAGCGAGGGGGAGGGAGGGAGGAGGGAGGGGATTCCTGGGGAGGGAGCGAGGGAGGAGGGAGGGGAGGGACGGAGCAGGAGGGGAGGGAGGGGATCAGGAGGGGAGGGACCCTGTTTGTTTCACTGGAGGGGGGGGAGGGGGAGAGGAGGGAGGGAGCTAGGAGGGGAGCGAGGGAGGAGGAGGGAGGGGGGAGGGAGGGGAGAGCGAGGGAGGAGGGAGGGAGGGGAGGGACGGAGGGAGGGAGGGAGGGGAGCGAGGGGGGGGGGGAGGGGGAGGGAGGGAGGGAGGGAGGGAGCGAGGGGGAGGAGGGAGGGAGGAGGGAGGGGAGGGAGGGAGCGAGGGAGGGGAGAAGGGACGGAGGGAGGAGGGAGGGAGGGAGGGGGAGGGAGGGGAGGGAGGGAGCGAGGGGGAGAGAGGGAGGGAGCTAGGGGGAGCGAGGGGAGGGAGCGAGCGAGGGGGAGGGAGGGGGGGGAGGGGAGGGAGGGAGGGAGCGAGGGAAGGGAGGGAGGGAGCGAGGGGGAGGGAGGGAGGGGAGGGAGGGAGCGAGGGAGCGAGGGAGGGGAGGGATGGAGGAGGGAGGGGGAGGGGAGGGAGGGAGGGAGCGAGGGGGGGGAGAGAGGGAGGGAGCTAGGGGGAGCGAGGGAGGGGGAGAGGAGGGGGAGGGAGGGAGGGACGGAGGGAGAGAGGGAGGGAGGGAAGAAGAGATTGATAGTTTTCTCTGTATCCTGATTCCAGACACACATATGCGCAGCACTTGTTTTGGAGGATACAAGCGGGGACAGTGTGTGAAGCCATTCTTCGGAGCCGTGACCAAGTCAGAATGCTGCTGTGCCAGTGTTGAGTACGCCTTTGGAGAGTCCTGCCAACCATGCCCACCCCAAAACTCAGGTACACACACACGCACACGCGTGCACACACACACACACACACACACACACACACACACACACACACACACACACACACACACACACACACACACACACACACACACACACACACACACACACACACACACACACACACATACACATGCACACACACACAAAACTGGGTCTACATAGCCACCACTTATGCTGTTGTCCTGAGTGAAGTGGATGATGTGTTTTGGCATCCCAGCTAACGTTAGTAATACCACAGACCAGCTGATGTCCAACAGACAGAGCGATATGAGGGACACACACTCTTGAGGCATCAAGATGGAGTCTGCAGTTTGACATTCACTCTGTCTGAGTCATGATTACAGAGATTGACATTCACTCTGTCTGAGTCATGATTACAGAGATTGACATTCACTCTGTCTGAGTCATGATTACAGAGATTGACATTCCCTCTGTCTGAGTCATGATTACAGAGATTGATATTCACTCTGTCTGAGTCATGATTACAGAGATTGACATTCCCTCTGTCTGAGTCATGATTACAGAGATTGACATTCCCTCTGTCTGAGTCATGATTACAGAGATTGACATTCCCTCTGTCTGAGTCATGATTACAGAGATTGACATTCCCTCTGTCTGAGTCATGATTACAGAGATTGACATTCCCTCTGTCTGAGTCATGATTACAGAGATTGACATTCACTCTGTCTGAGTCATGATTACAGAGATTGACATTCCCTCTGTCTGAGTCATGATTACAGAGATTGACATTCCCTCTGTCTGAGTCATGATTACAGAGATTGACATTCCCTCTGTCTGAGTCATGATTACAGAGATTGACATTCCCTCTGTCTGAGTCATGATTACAGAGATTGACATTCCCTCTGTCTGAGTCATGATTACAGAGATTGACATTCCCTCTGTCTGAGTCATGATTACAGAGATTGACATTCCTCTGTCTGAGTCATGATTACAGAGATTGACATTCCCTCTGTCTGAGTCATGATTACAGAGATTGACATTCACTCTGTCTGAGTCATGATTACAGAGATTGACATTCCCTCTGTCTGAGTCATGATTACAGAGATTGACATTCCCTCTGTCTGAGTCATGATTACAGAGATTGATATTCACTCTGTCTGAGTCATGATTACAGAGATTGATATTCACGGCTGTTCTGACAAAGTAACAGCGTTACCATGCACTGATGTTCTATGGTTGGTGACTATAAACCATCCAACTCTTCATCTGATTCAATCCACAGAAACAGGAGATGTTGTCTTCATCTGCTGTGGCCTGTAATCTCTGACTGTCTGACTGTCTGACTCCAACACCACCTCCACTCCTCCACTCCTCCACCTCCACTCCTCCACTCCTCCACCCCCACTCCTCCACCTCCACTCCTCCACCCCCCTCCACCTCCACTCCTCCACCTTCACCCCCACTCCTCCACCTCCACTCCTCCACCCCCACTCCTCCACCTCCATTCCTCCACCCCCACTCCTCCACCTCCACTCCTCCACCCCCACTCCTCCACCTCCACTCCACCTCCCTCCCACCCCCTCCACCTCCACTCCTCCACCTTCACCCCCACTCCTCCACCTCCACTCCTCCACCCCCACTCCTCCACCTCCACTCCTCCACCCCCACTCCCTCCTCCACCTCCACTCCTCCACCTCCACTCCTCCACCCCCACTCCTCCACCTCCACCCCCACTCCTCCACCTCCACTCCTCCACCCCCACACCTCCACCCCCACCCCCACTCCTCCACCCCCACTCCTCCACCTCCACTCCTCCACCCCTACTCCTCCACCTCCACTCCTCCACCCCCACTCCTCCACCTCCACTCCTCCACCCCCACTCCTCCACCTCCACTCCTCCACTTCCACTCCCTCCACCCCCACTCCTCCACCTCCATTCCTCCACCCCCACCCTGCCACCCCCTCCACTCCTCCACCCCCACTCCTCCACTCTGCCACCCCCTCCACCCCTCTCCCCCACTCCTCCACCCTGCCACCCCCTCCACCCCTCTCCCCCCACTCCTCCACGTCCATTCCTCCACCCCCCACCCTGCCACCCCCTCCACTCCTCCACCCCCACTCCTCCACCCTGCAACCTCCTCCACCCCTCTACCCCACTCCCTCCACCCTGCCACACCCCTCCACTCCTCCACCCCCACTCCTCCACACCTCATCCCCACTCCTCCACCCTGCCACCCCCTCCACTCCTCCACTCCCACTCCTCCATACTGCCATCCCCCTCCACCCCTCCACCTCGCCACACATAATAACACTACAACCAGTCATTTCTCATTAGCTCTTCCTGTTAAAGACTGTATCAAAAAGACGCCAAAGTTCCACCACATTAAGGGTTCATTTCATATATATCCAGACCAAATGAGAAAGCACTTTGAAATGGATAATAACATGGTATGAAATGACTTGCTCTGAGATCTCTGGATGTTGGCAAATGTGATGTTTTCACAAAACGCTGTTATTTCGTTTAGTAGTTTCACTAACCCCTGTGTGTGTGTGTGTGTGTGTGTGTGTGTGTGTGTGTGTGTGTGTGTGTGTGTGTGTGTGTGTGTGTGTGTGTGTGTGTGTGTGTGTGTGTGTGTGTGTGTGTGTGTGTGTGTGTGTGTGTGTGTGTGTGTGTGTGTGTGTGTGTGTTTTGCAGCTGAGTTCCTGGCCCTGTGTAGTAACGGCCCCGGAACCACCAGCGATGGCAGAGGTAACGATCAAAAACAGAAGGAACCTTGTGTGCCTGTGTGTGTATCTCTCCCAGATATTAACCCTGTGTGCCTGTGTGCCTGTGTGTATATCTCTCCCAGATATTAACCCTGTGTGCCTGTGTGTGTATCTCTCCCAGATATTAACCCTGTGTGCCTGTGTGTGTATCTCTCCCAGATATTAACCTTGTGTGCCTGTGTGTGTATCTCTCCCAGATATTAACCCTGTGTGCCTGTGTGCCTGTGTGTATATCTCTCCCAGATATTAACCCTGTGTGCCTGTGTGTTTGTGTGTGTATCTCTCCCAGATATTAACCCTGTGTGCCTGTGTGTTTGTGTGTGTATCTCTCCCAGATATTAACCCTGTGTGCCTGTGTGTTTGTGTGTGTATCTCTCCCAGATATTAACCTTGTGTGCCTGTGTGTTTGTGTGTGTATCTCTCCCAGATATTAACCCTGTGTGCCTGTGTGTTTGTGTGTGTATCTCTCCCAGATATTAACCCTGTGTGCCTGTGTGTTTGTGTGTGTATCTCTCCCAGATATTAACCTTGTGTGCCTGTGTGTTTGTGTGTGTATCTCTCCCAGATATTAACCTTGTGTGCCTGTGTGTTTGTGTGTGTATCTCTCCCAGATATTAACCCTGTGTGCCTGTGTGTTTGTGTGTGTATCTCTCCCAGATATTAACCCTGTGTGCCTGTGTGTTTGTGTGTGTATCTCTCCCAGATATTAACCCTGTGTGCCTGTGTGTTTGTGTGTGTATCTCTCCCAGATATTAACCTTGTGTGCCTGTGTGTTTGTGTGTGTATCTCTCCCAGATATTAACCCTGTGTGCCTGTGTGTTTGTGTGTGTATCTCTCCCAGATATTAACCTTGTGTGCCTGTGTGTTTGTGTGTGTATCTCTCCCAGATATTAACCCTGTGTGCCTGTGTGTTTGTGTGTGTATCTCTCCCAGATATTAACCTTGTGTGCCTGTGTGTTTGTGTGTGTATCTCTCCCAGATATATTAACCTTGTGTGCCTGTGTGTTTGTGTGTGTATCTCTCCCAGATATTAACCCTGTGTGCCTGTGTGTTTGTGTGTGTATCTCTCCCAGATATCAATGAGTGTGCTCTGGACCCAGACATCTGTCAGAACGGTGTGTGTGAGAACATGCTGAGGACCTATAAGTGTAACTGTAACATGGGCTTTGAGGTGGACACCACTGGAAAACACTGCGTTGGTAAGTCCCATGATGTATCATTAAAATGACTGGGTTATCCTAATGTTGCTATCCCTGTCTGTCTGTCTGTCTGTCTGTCTGTCTGTCTGTCTGTCTGTCTGTCTGTCTGTCTGTCTGTCTGTCTGTCTGTCTGTCTGTCTGTCTGTCTGTCTGTCTGTCTGTCTGTCTGTCTGTCTGTCTGTCTGTCTGTCTGTCTGTCTGTCTGTCTGTCTGTCTGTCTGTCTGTCTGTCTGTCTGTCTGTCTGTCTGTCTGTCTGTCTGTCTGTCTGTCTGTCTGTCTGTCTGTCTGTCTGTCTGTCTGTCTGTCTGTCTGTCTGTCTGTCTGTCGAGACATACTGTAGATGAATAACCCTAGAGATCGTATTAAATGAGTTCTAAGATATCATTCTGTGGTATTACCTCCGCCTGTGTATCTGTCTCCTCTCAGACATAGATGAGTGTGCAGTGAACAGGTTACTGTGTGACAACGGCCTGTGCAGGAACACTCCAGGTAGTTTCACCTGCAACTGTCCCACCGGCTTCCTGTTCCACGCTGAGACGGATGTCTGTGAAGGTGAGATACACTGGCCCAGACGAGTTACTGTCTGTCCGTCTGTCTGTCAGGGTTGGGTTTAATCACATTTAAAGTTCAGAGAATTGGAATTGGAATTTCAAGGTACTTCCATAATTGTCTGGAATTGAAATGGAGTTGACCCTCAGCCCTGCTGTCAGTCTGTCACACAGAAGACGTGTTAGAAGCTTGTCAGGAGTAGAAAGAAAGACGTGGTAACACATTTTCCTGTAGATATTGATTTGTGGATTACTTTCTCCTCTAATTCATATAGATGTGTGTGTGTTTCTTGTCGATATTGATGAATATGTGTTGTCTCCTGCAGACATTGATGAGTGTGAGTCGAAGCCGTGTGTGAACGGGGACTGTAAGAACAGCCCGGGGTCCTACGTGTGTCTCTGCTCAGCAGGCAGCACGCTGGACGCCTCTGGAACACAGTGTATAGGTACGTGAGAGGATGTTACTTTTGACCAGAGGATTAGGGGACTACTATCTGAGGGGCTAAAATGTCAGCTATGAAATGTTATGATGTTTATTAGTACAGTCCTCTGCCCTCCCTCTCCCTGTCCCTGTAGAGACCAGTAAAGGCACATGTTGGCTGAAGGTGATTAACGGACGCTGTGAGATCAACATCAACGGAGCCACTCTGAAATCACACTGCTGCTCCACACTGGGAGAGGCCTGGGGAAGTCCCTGTGCCAAGTGTGAACCAGGTTAGTGGGAACCTACAGAACTATATAGAACCATATGGAACATCTAGAACTTATAGAACCTATTTAACCTGTAGCCCTTCTCTGGGGAGAGGCCTGGGAAGTCCCGGTGCCAAGTGTGAACCAGGTTAGTGGGAACCTACAGAACTATATAGAACCATATGGAACATCTAGAACTTATAGAACCTATTTAACCTGTAGCCCTTCTCTGGGGAGAGGCCTGGGGAAGTCCCTGTGCCAAGTGTGAACCAGGTTAGTGGGAACCTACAGAACTATATAGAACCATATGGAACATCTAGAACTTATAGAACCTATTTAACCTGTAGCCCTTCTCTGGGGAGAGGCCTGGGGAAGTCCCTGTGCCAAGTGTGAACCAGGTTAGTGGGAACCTACAGAACTATATAGAACCATATGGAACATCTAGAACCTATTTAACCTGTAGACCTTCTCTGGGGAGAGGCCTGGGGAAGTCCCTGTGCCAATTGTGAACCAGGTTAGTGGGAACCTACAGAACCATATAGAACCATATGGAACTTCTAGAACTTATAGAACCTATTTAACCTATAGCCCTTCTCTGGGGAGAGGCCTGGGGAGGAACATGTGCCTAGTGTGAACCAGGTGAGAATTAGAACATGTACTGTAGCTAGGTGAGAATTAGAACCTGTACTGTAGCTAGGTGAGGGTTAGAACCTGTACTGTAGCTAGGTGAGGGTTAGAACCTGTACTGTAGCTAGGTGAGAATTAGAACCTGCACTGTAGCTATGTGAGGGTTAGAACCTGTATTGTAGCTAGGTGAGGGTTAGAACCTGTACTGTAGCTAGGTGAGAATTAGAACCTGTACTGTAACTAGGTGAGAATTAGAACCTGTACTGTAGCTAGGTGAGGGTTAGACCCTGTACTGTAGCTAGGTGAGAATTAGAACCTTTACTGTAACTAGGTGAGAATTAGAACCTGTACTGTAGCTAGGTGAGGGTTGGAACCTGTACTGTAGCTAGGTGAGAATTAGAACCTGTACTGTAGCTAGGTGAGAATTAGAACCTGTACTGTAGCTAGGTGAGAATTATAACCTGTACTGTAGCTATGTGAGGGTTAGAATTTGTACAGTAGCTAGGTGAGAATTAGAACCTGTACTGTAACTAGGTGAGAATTAGAACCTGTACTGTAGCTAGTTGAGGGTTAGAACCTGTACTGTAGCTAGGTGAGGGTTAGAACCTGTACTGTAGCAAGGTGAGGGTTAGAATCTGCACTGTAGCTAGGTGAGAATTATAACCTGTACTACTGTAGCTAGGTGAGGGTTAGAACCTGTACTGTAACTAGGTGAGTATTATAACCTGTACTGTAGCTAGGTGAGAATTAGAACCTGTACTGTAGCTATGTGAGGGTTAGAACCTGTACTGTAGCTAGGTGAGAATTAGAACCTGTACTGTAGCTAGGTGAGAATTAGAACCTGTACTGTAGCTAGGTGAGGGTTAGAACCTGTACTGTAGCAAGGTGAGTGTTAGAATCTGCACCGTAGCTAGGTGAGAATTAGAACCTGTACTGTAGCTAGGTGAGAATTAGAACCTGTACTGTAGCTAGGTGAGAATTAGAACCTGTACTGTAGCTAGGTGAGAATTACAACCTGTACTGTAGCTAGGTGAGAATTAGAACCTGTACTGTAGCTAGGTGAGAATTAGAACCTGTACTGTAGCTAGGTGAGAATTAGAACCTGTACTGTAGCTAGGTGAGAATTAGAACCTGTACTGTAGCTAGGTGAGAATTAGAACCTGTACTGTAGCTAGGTGAGAATTAGAACCTGTACTGTAGCTAGGTGAGAATTAGAACCTGTACTGTAGCTAGGTAGAAATACAACCTGTAGTGTAGCTAGGTAGAATTATAACCTGTACTGTAACTAGGTGAGAATTATAACCTGTACTGTAGCTAGGTGAGAATTAGAACCTGTACTGTAGCTAGGTGAGAATTAGAACCTGTAGTGTAGCTAGGTAGAATTATAACCTGTACTGTAACTAGGTGAGAATTAGAACCTGTACTGTAGCTAGGTGAGAATTAGAACCTGTACTGTAGCTAGGTGAGAATTAGAACCTGTACTGTAACTAGGTGAGAATTAGAACCTGTACTGTAACTAGGTGAGAATTAGAACCTGTACTGTAGCTAGGTGAGAATTAGAACCTGTACTGTAGCTAGGTGATAATTAGAACCTGTAGTGTAGCTAGGTAGAATTATAACCTGTACTGTAACTAGGTGAGAATTAGAACCTGTACTGTAGCTAGGTAGAATTATTAGCTAGGCCTCTGTACCAAGTGTGAATGATCCTATAACTGGGGCCAGGAGTTTTTCCCGGTCAGGTCATGACCAGATCTATTACACATGAAAGCCTTTAGGTCAGGGTCTCACATAATGTGGAGGTATTTGAATATGTCTTGTTCTCTCTTCCTCCTCCTCTTTCAGATCATTTCTGCACTAAGGGTTATGCTAGAGGCAGAGGGACCATCTGTGAAGGTAATGCCACCTGGAGAAGGACTCCGACAAGACACATCTTTCACTGAGCAAATACACATGTTCCCTCAAATCCAGTGTTGGATTTCAAAAATGGGTTATAATACAGTTTTCTGCATTGATTGTTTGCGTTAGCATGTATCAAATGACGCTTTATTTACACAGCACATTTCAGACATGAAATGCAACACAATGTTCTTCACAAGACAAAACAAACAAAACAAAAATGGAAATATTTACTACTCAACAAACAAAAACTAAAGAATAACAATAAAAACTAAAAAGCACCCTAAGGAATGGCAAAGCTAAAAATGTGTGTTTTCAAAAGATGTCTACAGTTTCGGCCCCCCTCAGGTTCTCTGGCAGGCTAATCCAGAATCTGGGGGATAATAACTAAATGCTGCCTCTCCATGCCTCTTGGTCTTTGGCTTTGGGATAGTTAAAAGGCCAGTGCCAGAGGACCGGAGGGACTTACTGGGTACATAACTTAAAAGCATGTCTGACATGTATTGGGGTGCACAATCGTGGATTGATTTATAAACCAATAGAAGAATCTTAAAATGAATTATATTACTCACAGGCAGCCAGTGCAGAGACCTTAAAACCGGTGTAATGTGTTCTCCGTCTGGTCTTGGTCAGTACCCGTGCTGCAGCATTCTGTATGTTTTGCAGTTGACCAATGGCTTTCTTGGGTAGACCAGAAAGGAGAGCATTACAGTAGTCAAGCCTGCTTGTAATAAAAGCATGGATGAGTCTCTGTAGAAACGACGGCATCTTGGCAATGTTCCTCAGGTGGTTTAAAGCTATTTTGGTCACATTCCCAGTATGTGATTCTTCAAAATTGAGTTCAGAATCTAAAATAACCCCTAGATTTTTTACCTGGTCTTTCTAATTGTCTTATTGGATAAAGTATATAGAGCTCAAAACATTCATAAATGCAATGGCCTTGGAGTCAGTCTCTTTGTCAACATGAATATTAAAATCACCCAACGCAATGATTTTATCATAGTTCTCATGGACAATACATAGTTCTGTTAGTTCACTTAACCTTGTATTATTCTGTTGTTGATAACAGGCTCTAGTATGTGTGTCTGTTGTGTTTCTAGTGTTGTGATGTTGTTAGGTTGTGTGTTCTCTCTCCACCTGTAGATGTTAATGAGTGTGAGGTGTTTCCGGGGGTGTGTATCAATGGGAAGTGTGTGAACACCGTGGGTTCCTTCATCTGCCAGTGTCCCTCTGGGATGACCGTCGACGCCACCGGACGAACATGTATAGGTGGGTACTGTAGTCCACAAGCACTACGCTAATGGGTACTGTAGTCCATTACACTGTTGTGTACTCCACAAGAATTATACGATTCAAAATGGGGTCATTGCCTTTCATTTCCAGATGTACTACATTTTGTTAAACTGATGATCCTTTACGGTGTTATCGTATGTTTCCCCCCTGCAGACCTGCGTACAGAGCAGTGTTATCTGAGCCACGAGGATGAGCGTTGTGGAGCCCCTATCCCGGGTCGTCACCGTGTGGACGCGTGCTGCTGCTCGGTGGGTGTGGCCTGGGGCCCGGAATGTGACGAGTGTCCGGAGAAAGGCTCTCAGGAGTACAGCCAGCTCTGTCCCAGGGGACCCGGCTTCGCAAACAGAGGAGACTTCATGAATGGACGGCCCTTCCTCAAAGGTTGGCCGGATACATTCCATTTCAAACCTAGTCCCTTCCCCTACCTTCTATATTCCTTCAGGTCCTTCCTCAAAGGTTGGCCGGATATGTTCCATTTCAAACCTAGTCCCTTCCCCTACCTTCTATATTCCTTCAGGTCCTTCCTCAAAGGTTGGCCGGATACGTTCCATTTCAAACCTAGTCCCTTCCCCTACCTTCTATATTCCTTCAGGTCCTTCCTCAAAGGTTGGCCGGATACGTTCCATTTCAAACCTAGTCCCTTCCCCTACCTTCTATATTCCTTCAGGTCCTTCCTCAAGGGGGCATACAATGCAAATAGTACGGGTAGCCATTTGATTACCCGTTCAGGAGTCTTATGGCTTGGGCGTATAAACTGTTGAGTAGAGAGAACAGTCTATGACTGGGGTAGCTGGGGTCTTTGACTATTTTTAGGGCCTTCCTCTGACACCGCTTGGGGTAGAGGTCCTGGATGGCAGGCAGTTTAGCACCAGTGATGTACTGGGCTGTACGCACTACCCTTGCGGTCAGAGGCCGAGCAATTGCCGTACCAGGCAGTGATGCAACCAGTCATGCTCTCGATGTTGCAGCTGTAGAACTTTTTGAGGATCTCAGGACCCATGCCAAAACTTTTTAGTTTCCTGAGGGGGAATAGGCTTTGTTATGCCCTCTTCACGACTGTCTTGGTCTGTTTGGACCATTCTAGTTTGTTGTTGATGTGGACACCAAGGAACTTGAAGCTCTCAACCTGCTCCACTAGAGTCCCGTCGATGAGAACGGGGGTGTGCTCGGCCCTCCTTTTCCTGTAGTCCACAATAATCTCCTTAGTATTGGTTACGTTGAGGGATAGGTTGTTATTCTGGCACCACCCGGCCAGGTCTCTGACCTCCTCACTATAGGCTGTCTCGTCGTTGTTGGTGATCAGGCCTACCACTTTTGTGTCATCTGCAAACTTAATGATGGTGTTGGAGTCGTGCCTTGCCATATAGTCATGGGTGAACAGGGAGTACAGGAGGGGACTGAGCACGCACCCATGGAGAGCTCCAGTGTTGAGGATCAGTGTGGCAGATGTGTTGCTACCTTCCCTCACCACCTGGGGGCGGCCCGTCAGGAAGTCCAGGATCCAGTTGCAGAGCGAGGTGTTTAGTCCCAGGACTCTTAGCTTAGTGATGAGCTTTGAGGGTACCATAGTGTTGAACGCTGAGCTGTAGTCAATGAATAGCATTCTCACATAGGTGTTCCTTTTGTCCAGATGGGAAATGGCAGTGTGGAGTGCAATAGAGATTGCATCATCTGTGGATCTGTTTGGGCGGTATGCAAATTGGAGTGGGTCTAGGGTTTCTGGGATAATTGTGTTGATGTGAGCCATTACCAACCTTTCAAAGCACTTTGTGGCTACGGACGTGAGTGCTACGCGTCTGTAGTCATTTAGGCAGGTTGCCTTTGTGATCTTGGGCACAGGAACTATGGTGGTCTGCTTGAACATGTTGGTATTACAGACTCAGTCAGGGACATGTTGAAAATGTCAGTGAAGACACCTGCCAATTGGTCAGCACATGCCCAGAGCACACGTCCTTGTAATCCATCTGGCTCCGCAGCCTTGTGTATGTTGACCTGTTTAAAGGTTTTGCTCACATCGGCTACGGAGAGCGTGATCACACAGTCGTCCGGAACAGCTGATGCTCTCATGCATGCCTCGGTGTTGCTTGCCTTGAAGCAAGCATAGACGTGATTTAGCTCGTCTGGTAGGCTCGTGTCACTGGGCAGCTCGCAGCTGTGCTTCCCTTTGTAGTCGGTATTAGTTTGCAGGCCCTGCCACATAAGACGAGCATCGGAGCCGGTGTAGTATGATTCAATCTTAGCCCTGTATTGACGCTTTGCCTATTTGATGGTTCGTCGCAGGGCATTCTTGTAAGCTTCCGGGTTAGAGTCCCGCACCTTGAAAGCGGCAGCTCTACCATTTAGCTCAGTGCGAAGGTTGCCTGTAATCCATGGCTTCTGGTTGGGGTATGTACGTACAGTCACTGGGGACGACGTCCTCGATGCACTTATTGATAAAGCCAGTGACTGATGTGGCGTGCTCCTCAATGCCATCGGAAGAATCCCGGAACATGTTCCAGTCTGAGAAAAACAGTCCTGTAATTTAGCATCTGCTTCATCTGACCACTTTTTTATAGACCGATTCACTGGTGCTTCCTGCTTTAATTTTTGCTTGTAAGCAGGAATCAGGAGGATAGAGTTGTGGTCGGATTTACCAATTGGAGGGCGAGGGAGAGCTTTGTACGTGTCTCTGTGTGTGGAGTACAGGTGATCTGGAATTGTTTTCCCTCTGGTTGCACATTTAACATGTTGATGGAAATTTGGTAGAAGTGATTTCAGTTTCTCTGCATTAAAGTCTCCGGCCACTAGGAGCGCCACCTCTGGGTGAGTGGTTTCCTGTTTGCTTATTTCCTTATACAGCTGACTGAGTGTGGTCTTAGTGCCAGCATCTGTCTGTTGTGGTAAATAGACAGCCGCAAAAAAGTATTGCTGAAACCTCTCTAGGCAAGTAGTGTGGCCTGCAATTTATCACAATATACTCTACTTCAGGCGAGCAAAATCTAGGGGAAATGACAACAAAATAACAGGTGAGCAAACTCAAAAACCTGCTGTAACCTCTCTCTCTCTCTCTCTCTCTCTCTCTCTCTCTCTCTCTCTCTCTCTCTCTCTCTCTCTCTCTCTCTCTCTCTCTCAATTCGATTCAAATGGCTTTATTGCTATGGGAAACATATGTTTACATTGCCAAAGCAAGTAAAATATATAATAAGTCCTTCTCTCTCTCTATTTTTCTCTCTATCTCTCTCTCTATCTCTCCATCCCTCCTTACCTCCCTCTTTCTTAGATATAAACGAGTGTAAGATGATCCACAGCTTGTGCTCCAATGGGAAGTGTAGGAACACCATCGGTAGTTTCCGTTGTCGCTGTGACAACGGCTTCGCTCTGGACTCTGATGAGAGGAACTGTACAGGTCAGTCTACAGCTCATACAGAGCATACATCTAGAGCTCCGTCTAAAACTTTCAGACACACAAGATAGTATATGGCAAAACAGCGCGTCAGAAATACTACATTACTCACAATGCAATGTCTCTTAATGTGTTTTTGGAAACTGTGATGTGGGTGTTTCTCCTTTCAGACATCGATGAATGCCGTATCTCTCCAGACCTGTGTGGTCAGGGCACGTGTGTGAACACAGGTGGGGACTTCGAGTGCGAATGTTTTGAAGGTTACGAAAGCGGCTTCATGATGATGAAAAACTGCATGGGTGAGTAGAGGACCTAAACACACCTGAACACACCGGGACATACCTGGACACACCTGCACACACCTTAACACACCTGGACACACCTGCACACACCTGGACACACCTGCACACACCTGGACACACTTGCACACACCTGCATACACCTTAACACACCTGGATACACCTTAACACACCTGCACACACCTGGATACACCTTAACACACCTGGATACACCTTAACACACCTGCACACACCTGGATACACCTTAACACACCTGCACACACCTGGATACACCTTAACACACCTGCACACACATGGATACACCTTAACACACCTGGATACACCTTAACACACCTGCACACACCTGGATACACCTTAACACACCTGTATACACCTTAACACACCTGGATACACCTTAACACACCTGGATACACCTGCATACACCTTAACACACCTGGATACACCTTAACACACCTGCACACACCTGGATACACCTTAACACACCTGGATACACCTTAACACACCTGGATACACCTTAACACACCTGGATACACCTAACTGGATACACCTTAACACACCTGCACACACCTGGATACACCTTAACACACCTGCACACACCTGGATACACCTTAACACACCTGCACACACCTGGATACACCTTAACACACCTGGATACACCTTAACACACCTGCACACACCTGGATACACCATTAACACACCTGATACACCACACACCTGGATACACCTTAACACACCTGGATACACCTTAACACACCTGATACACCTTAACACACCTGGATACACCTTAACACACCTGGATACACCTTAACACACCTGGATACACCACACACCTGGATACACCTGGATAACACACCTGGATACACCTTAACACACCTGCACACACCTGGATACACCTTAACACACCTGGATACACCTTAACACACCTGGATACACCTTAACACACCTGGATACACCTGGATACACCTTAACACACCTGGATACACCTGCATACACCTTAACACACCTGGATACACCTTAACACACCTGATACACCTTAACACACCTGGATACACCTTAACACACCTGGATACACCTTAACACACCTGGATACACCTTAACACACCTGGATACACCTTAACACACCTGCACACACCTGGATACACCTTAACACACCTGCTTAACACACCTGGATACACCTTAACACACCTGCACACACCTGGATACACCTTAACACACCTGATACACCACACACCTGGATACACCTTAACACACCTGGATACACCTTAACACACCTGGATACACCTGGATACACCTTAACACACCTGGATACACCTTAACACACCTGCATACACCTTAACACACCTGGATACACCTTAACACACCTGGATACACCTTAACACAACACACCTGGATACCACACCTTAACACACCTGCACACACCTGGATACACCTTAACACACCTGCACACACCTGGATACACCTTACACACACCTGCACACACCTGGATACACCTTAACACACCTGCACACACCTGGATACACCTTAACACCTGCACACACCTGGATACACCTTAACACACCTGGATACACCTTAACACACCTGCACACACCTGGATACACCTTAACACACCTGGATACACCTTAACACACCTGCACACACCTGGACACACCTGGACACACCTGGGACATACCTGGACACACCTGGATACACCTTAACACACCTGCACACACCTGGACACACCTGCATACACCTAACACACCTGCACACACCTGGATACACCTTACCTGGATACACACACCTGGACACACCTGGATACACCTTAACACACCTGCACACACCTGGATACACCTTAACACACCTGCACACACCTGGACACACCTGGACACACCTGGACACCTTAACACACCTGGACACACCTGATACACCTTAACACACCTGGACACATACACACCTGGACACACCTGGATACACCTTAACACACCTGGACACACCTGGATACACCTTAACACACCTGGGACACACCTGCACACACCTGGACACACCTGCACACACCTGGATACACCTGGACACACCTGCACACCACACCTTTAACACACACACACCTGGATACACACACACCGGACCTACACACCTTAACACACCTGGACACACCTGGACACACCTGGACATACCTGGACACACCTGGACACACCTGGACACACCTGGACACACCTGGACACACCTGGACACACTGGACACACCTGGACACACCTGGACACACAGGGACACACCTGCACACACACACCTGGACACACCTGGACACACCTGGACACACAGGGACACACCTGGACACACACCTGGACACACCTGGACACACCTGGACACACCTGGACACACCTGGACACACACACCGGGACATACCTGGACACACCTGGACACACCTGGACACACCGGGACATACCTGGACACACCTGGACACACCTGGACACACCGGGACATACCTGGACACACCTGGACACACCTGGACACCACCCGGGACATACCTGGACACACCTGGACACACCTGGACACACCGGGACATACCTGGACACACCTGGACACACCTGGACACACCGGGACATACCTGGACATACCTGGACACACCTGGACACACCTGGACACACCTGGACACCTGGACACACCTGGACACACCTGGACACACCTGCACACACTTTCACACACCTTAACACACCCGGATATACACCTTAACACACCTGCACACACCTGCACACACCTGGACACACCTGGACACACCGGGACATACCTGGACACACCTGGACACACCTGGACACACCGGGACACACCTGGACACACCGGGACATACCTGGACACACCTGGACACACCTGGACACACCGGGACATACCTGGACACACCTGGACACACCGGGACACACCGGGACACACCTGGACACACCGGGACACACCTGCACACACCTGGACACACCTGCATACACCTGGACACACCTGCACACACTTTCACACACCTTAACACACCCGGATATACACCTTAACACACCTGGATACACCTTAACACACCTGGACACACCTGGACAGACCTGAACACACCTGAACACAACCGAACACACCTGGACACATCTGGACAGAGCTGAACACATCTGGACAGAGCTGAACACATCTGGACAGAGCTGAACACATCTGAACACATTTGGACAGAGCTGAACACATCTGGACAGAGCTGAACACATCTGGACAGAGCTGAACACATCTGAACACATTTGGACAGAGCTGAACACATCTGGACAGAGCTGAACACATCTGAACACATTTGGACAGAGCTGAACACATCTAAACACATCTGGACAGCTGTCCCATCCCAGTACTAGATTCTTCCTCTATCAGTACTGTATTGTGGAGTACATGACAGATTAAAACATATTCAGTCTATAATAACATAATAACACATAAGGAAACTCCATCTCCATAGTAACTCCATCTCCATAGTAACTCCATCTCCATAGTAATTCAATCTCCATAGTAACTCCTTCTCCATAGTAACTCTGCCACAGGCCCTTAAAACACTCTATGAAGTGGATCAGGGCAGGGGAGTCCTGCCATGCTGACATCCTGTTACAGACCCAGTACTCAAGCACCGTGTGTGTGTGTGTGTGTGTGTGTGTGTGTGTGTGTGTGTGTGTGTGTGTGTGTGTGTGTGTGTGTGTGTGTGTGTGTGTGTGTGTGTGTGTGTGTGTGTGTGTGTGTGTGTGTGTGTGTGTGTGTGTAGGAAGAGAGGGTGATTCGCTCCCCAGGCCTGTGTTGTGTGCGTGTTACAGCCTTTATGGGAATACCAGCCATACATTTAGAGCACGCTCAGATCACTCCCTATACTCTCAACCCACAGTACCATTTTTCTCTGGATAATTGTATTTTACTGCTTGATTTACACACACACACACTCCAGCATCCAGACGGTTTTATATGCAATTACTGGTCATAATGTCCTGACATCTGTGAAAATGTTTCATGTTCAATGGTTTATTTCTCTATTTATGAATGTAATAGCCATGGCTTGGCTTTGAACACATTCCTGACTGAGTGAAATTATATTTATTATTCCCACTAAGTAGTAATGACTACAGATGAGAAAATATGGATAAATAGTCTGACGTATGTGACTCTCGCTCTCTCTTTGTCTTTCTTTCTTTCTTTCTTTCTCTCTGTCTATGTGTGTGTGTGTGTGTGTGTGTGTGTGTATGTGTGTGAGTGTGTGTGTGTGTGTGTGAGTGTGTGTGTGTGTGAGTGTGTGTGTGTGTGTGTGTGTGTGTGTGTGTGTGTGTGTGTGTGTGTGTGTGTGTGTGTGTGTGTGTGTGTGAGTGTGTGTGTGTGAGTGTGTGTAACACAGTGTGTGTGTGTGCACACAGTGTGTGTGTGTGTGTGTGTGTGTGTGTGTGTGTGTGTGTGTGTGTGTGTGTGTGTGTGTGTGTGTGTGTGTATGTGTGTGTGTGCGTGTGCGTGTGCGTGTGCGTGTGCGTGTGTGAGCGTGTGTGTGTATGTGTGTGAGTGTGTGAGTGTGTGTGTGTGTATGTGTGTGTGTGTGTGAGTGTGTGTGTGTGTGTGTGTGTGTGTGTGTGTGTGTGTTTGTCTCTCTCTCACTCTGTGTTCTCTCCTCCCAGACATTGATGAGTGTGAGCGGAACCCTCTGCTGTGTCGCGGTGGTGAGTGTGTGAACAACGAGGGCAGCTTCCAGTGTTTGTGTCCCGACGGACACGAGATTGCCCCCGACGGATCCGCCTGTCTCGGTGAGTGATGAGGTCATCAGTGTGAGACCCTTTTTTGGTTCCAGGTAGAACCCTTTTGGTTTCAGGTAGAACCCTTTCAACCAGGGACAGCTGAAGAACCTGAAAGCCTTTTATTAAGAGTGTCGGCTGCCTTAAAACTAGGACACATCAATGAAATAGTGTGGTGACTGAGAGAACCTGAGTTGATTTAATTGCAACAAATACAAAAAGATTTCAGAATGTCCCTGGGGTTATATTATTTTAAACAGCACATCCGGTTTGAACAGGAATACCGGGTTGCCCGGTAATTTCTTGACATTTTCTCAGGAAGAAAAATGTGTAGATTCTCTGGAAAATATGAAACCCTAGTGTGTGTGTGTGTGTGTGTGTGTGTGTGTGTGTGTGTGTGTGTGTGTGTGTGTGTGTGTGTGTGTGTGTGTGTGTGTGTGTGTGTGTGTGTGTGTGTGTGTGTGTGTGTGTGTGTGTGTGTGTGTGTGTGTGTGTGTTCCACAGATATTAATGAGTGTGAACTGAGTGAGAAGCTGTGTCGGAACGGTCAGTGTGTGAATATGATTGGACGTTACCAGTGTTCCTGTGATACTGGATATAAATCCACGGAGGACAGACTGGCCTGTGTCGGTAAGATAACTCTGTTCCAACAACTACACTGTTAGTTCTCTATTATTCAACTAGTATTGGGATTTGTCTGCGTCCTTCAAACAGGAAAGGGGTGTTGATATAGTACTATTTGTTTTTGTGTCATATGAACCAGTGTCTGTAGCCATGGCGACCAAATCCTTCAGACTTAAATGACAGAAATGCTTGATGTGTAGGATATGAAGAGTTATGAGCATGTCTCAAGTTATGTTTCATTCTTATGATGTGTGTGTAGTAACATGTGTGTGTTCATTCCCTCCTGCATGCAGACATTGATGAGTGTACGATCCAGAATGGAGGTTGTGAGACATTCTGTACCAACTCAGAGGGGAGCTATGAGTGCAGCTGTCGCTCTGGATACGCCCTGATGCCAGACCTCAGGACCTGCACTGGTCAGTAGGACTGTTAGATGATCTCTCTCTCTCTCTCTCTCTCTCTCTCTCTCTCTCTCTCTCTCTCTCTCTCTCTCTCTCTCTCTCTCTCTCTCTCTCTCTCTCTCTCTCTCTCTCTCTCTCTTGTGTCTCTCTCTCTCGTGTCTCAGTCTCTCTCTCTGTCAGTCTATGTCTCTCTGTCCTCCACCCCTATACTTCAACCCAACCTGAGTCTGTTTGTCTATTTGTTCACCAGGAGCCAGGGAGAGCCCTATAACACTTAAATACTCTGTGTTTCTAGACAGAGAGACATAGACGTCCTACCTCCAGACAGGGCCTTGTGAGGGGACTGGGAATCATTTCCTTTGATATCAGTCTCATCCCTCTCAACACATGACTCCCATTGGCTCTGTTACCAGGGAGAGATACAACAGCCCAAGTCATACAATATGGTAGAATAAATTGAAACACAGAAGCACATTGTTGACTAATCTTACCATTTCTCCATGTTTTCTCCTGTTTACTGTTGGTTGCCAGGTGAGCAGCTATGCAACATGTGTTTCCTCAGCTGGTATGAATGTGAACTGGTCTATGTTCAACTGACTGTCTACAGTCTGTCCTTACAGACATATGTGTGTCTGTCCTTCTCTGTCCTTACAGACATATGTGTGTCTGTCCTTCTCTGTCCTTACAGACATATGTGTGTCTGTCCTTCTCTGTCCTTACAGACATATGTGTGTCTGTCCTTCTCTGTCCTTACAGACATATGTGTGTCTGTCCTTCTCTGTCCTTACAGACATATGTGTGTCTGTCCTTCTCTGTCCTTACAGACATATGTGTGTCTGTCCTTCTCTGTCCTTACAGACATATGTGTGTCTGTCCTTCTCTGTCCTTACAGACATATGTGTGTCTGTCCTTCTCTGTCCTTACAGACATATGTGTGTCTGTCCTTCTCTGTCCTTACAGACATATTGTGTCTGTCCTTCTCTGTCCTTACAGACATATGTGTGTCTGTCCTTCTCTGTCCTTACAGACATATGTGTGTCTGTCCTTCTCTGTCCTTACAGACATATGTGTGTCTGTCCTTCTCTGTCCTTACAGACATATTAGTGTCTGTCCTTCTCTGTCCTTACAGACATATGTGTGTCTGTCCTTACAGACATATGTGTGTCTGTCCTTCTCTGTCCTTACAGACATATGTGTGTCTGTCCTTCTCTGTCCTTACAGACATATGTGTGTCTGTCCTTACAGACATATGTGTGTCTGTCCTTCTCTGTCCTTACAGACATATGTGTGTGTGTCCTTCTCTGTCCTTACAGACTATTGTGTCTTCTGTCCTTACAGACATATGTGTGTCTGTCCTTCTCTGTCCTTACAGACATATTAGTGTCTGTCCTTCTCTGTCCTTACAGACATATGACATATGTGTGTCTGTCCTTCTCTGTCCTTACAGACATATGTGTGTGTCTGTCCTGTCCTTCTCTCTGTCCCTTTACAGACATATTGTGTCTGTCCTTCTCTGTGTGTCTGTCCTTCTCTGTCCTTACAGACATATGTGTGTCTGTCCTTCTCTGTCCTTACAGACATATGTGTGTCTGTCCTTCTCTGTCTGTCCTGTTACAGACATATGTGTGTCTGTCCTTCTCTGTCCTTACAGACATATGTGTGTCTGTCCTTCTCTGTCCTTACAGACATACAGACATATGTGTGTCTGTCCTTCTCTGTCCTTACAGAGTGTCTGTCCTTCTCTGTCCTTACAGACATATGTGTGTCTGTCCTTCTCTGTCCTTACAGACATATGTGTGTCTGTCCTTCTCTGTCCTTACAGACATATGTGTGTCTGTCCTTCTCTGTGTTACAGACTTAAAGACATATGTGTGTCTGTCTGTCCTTACAGACATATGTGTCTCTGTCCTTCTCTGTCCTTACAGATATATGTGTGTCTGTCCTTCTCTGTCCTTAAAGACATATGTGTTACAGACATATGTGTGTCTGTCCTTCTCTGTCCTTAACAGACATATGTGTGTCTGTCCTTCTCTGTCGTTACAGACATATGTGTGTCTGTCCTTCTCTGTCCTTACAGACATATGTGTGTCTGTCCTTCTCTGTCCTTAAAGACATATGTGTGTCTGTCCTTCTCTGTCCTTACAGACATATGTGTGTCTGTCCTTCTCTGTCCGTACAGACATATGTGTGTCTGTCCTTCTCTGTCCTTACAGACATATGTGTGTCTGTCCTTCTCTGTCCTTACAGACATATGTGTGTCTGTCCTTACAGACATATGTGTGTCTGTTGTATTGGTGAGTGTTGTAGTGAATGTGTTATTCTGTCTCCCTCCAGACATTGATGAGTGTGAGGACAGTCCAGACATCTGTGACGGAGGCCAGTGTACCAACATCCCAGGAGAGTACCAGTGTCTCTGCTTCGATGGATTCATGTCTTCTGAAGATATGAAGACCTGTCTGGGTAACTAACCTACCTGTCTAGCGCTCTAAGCCACTGCCTCCAGAATACATGTAGCATTGTGAGCGTGGGCTTCCAATCTGACCCTCAGCTCTTCTAGAACAGCCTGTCTCCTCTCCTCAGCCATTCACGTTGCTGTCTAATCAACACAAAACAACAGGGAAGGAGTGGGACCACACCACTGCTTCAAGAACTAAAACTACCTAACCCCCAGTAGAGTTGTGTGGGTAAACTCTCACACACATAGTATCATACAGTGAGACAGTATTAGTAGTTAGTTTGTGACATGGTAAACTCTAGTTTTAAACAGTGAGACATAGTATTCAGTAGATTAGTTTTGAATGGTGAGACATGTATTCAGTATTCTTATTAGTTTTGACATGGTGAGACATGTATTCAGTATTGTTATTAGTTTTAAAAGGTGAGACATGTATTCAGTATTGTTATTAGTTTTGAATGGTGAGACATGTATTAGTTTGTTTTGAATGGTGAGACATGTATTCAGTATTGTTAGTTTTGAATGGTGAGACATGTATTAGTATTAGTGTTAGTTTTGAATGGTGAGACATGTATTCAGTATTGTTAGTTTTGAATGGTGAGACATGTATTCAGTGTTATTAGTTTTGAATGGTGAGACATGTATTAGTGTTAGTTTTGAATGGTGAGACATGTATTCAGTATTGTATTAGTTTTGAATGGTGAGACATGTATTAGTGTTAGTTTTGAATGGTGAGACATGTATTCAGTATTAGTGTTAGTTTTGAATGGTGAGACATTGTTAGTTTTATTGAGACATGTATTCAGTATTGTTATTAGTTTTGAATGGTGAGACATGTATTCAGTATTGTTATTAGTTTTGAATGGTGAGACATGTATTAGTGTTAGTTTTGAATGGTGAGACATGTATTCAGTATTGTTATTAGTTTTGAATGGTGAGACATGTATTCAGTATTGTTATTAGTTTTGAATGGTGAGACATGTATTCAGTATTAGTGTTAGTTTTGAATGGTGAGACATGTATTCAGTATTGTTATTAGTTTTGAATGGTGAGACATGTATTAGTGTTAGTTTTGAATGGTGAGACATGTATTAGTGTTAGTTTTGAATGGTGAGACATGTATTCAGTATTGTGTTAGTTTTGAATGGTGAGACATGTATTAGTGTTAGTTTTGAATGGTGAGACATGTATTCAGTTTAGTTTTGAATGGTGAGACATGTATTCAGTATTAGTGTTAGTTTTGAATGGTGAGACATGTATTCAGTATTGTTGTTAGTTTTGAATGGTGAGACATGTATTAGTGTTAGTTTTGAATGGTGAGACATGTATTAGTGTTAGTTTTGAATGGTGAGACATGTATTAGTGTTAGTTTTGAATGGTGAGACATGTATTAGTGTTAGTTTTGAATGGTGAGACATGTATTCAGTATTGTTATTAGTTTTGAATGGTGAGACATGTAGTATTAGTGTTAGTTTTGAATGGTGAGACATGTATTAGTGTTAGTTTTGAATGGTGAGACGTGTTAGTTTTGAATGGTGAGACATGTATTCAGTATTAGTGTTAGTTTTGAATGGTGAGACATGTATTAGTGTTAGTTTTGAATGGTGACATGTACATGTATTAGTGTTAGTTTTGAATGGTGAGACATGTATTCAGTATTAGTGTTAGTTTTGAATGGTGAGACATGTATTCAGTGTTAGTTTTGAATGGTGAGACATGTATTAGTGTTAGTTTTGAATGGTGAGACATGTACATGTATTAGTGTTAGTTTTGAATGGTGAGACATGTATTAGTGTTAGTTTTGAATGGTGAGACATGTATTCAGTATTAGTGTTAGTTTTGAATGGTGAGATGTATTGTTATTAGTTTTGAATGGTGAGACATGTATTAGTGTTAGTTTTGAATGGTGAGACATGTATTAGTGTTAGTTTTGAATGGTGAGACATGTATTAGTGTTAGTTTTGAATGGTGAGACATGTATTAGTGTTAGTTTTGAATGGTGAGACATGTATTAGTGTTAGTTTTGAATGGTGAGACATGTATTCAGTAGTGTTAGTTTTGAATGGTGAGACATGTATTCAGTGTTAGTTTTGAATGGTGAGACATGTATTCCTTGTATGGTGAGACATAGTGTTAGTTTTGAATGGTGAGACATGTATTAGTGTTAGTTTTGAATGGTGAGACATGTATTAGTGTTAGTTTTGAATGGTGAGACATGTATTAGTATTAGTTTTGAATGGTGAGACATGTATTTTTGTGTTAGTTTTGAATGGTGAGACATGTATTAGTGTTAGTTTTGAATGGTGAGACATGTATTCAGTATTGTTATTAGTTTTGAATGAGACATGTATTAGTGTTTGTTTTTGACAGTATGTTATTAGTTTTGAATGGTGAGACATGTATTAGTGTTAGTTTTGAATGGTGAGACATGTATTAGTGTTAGTTTTGAATGGTGAGACATGTATTAGTGTTAGTTTTGAATGGTGAGACATGTATTAGTGTTAGTTTTGAATGGTGAGACATGTATTAGTGTTAGTTTTGAATGGTGAGACATGTATTCAGTATTAGTGTTAGTTTTGAATGGTGAGACATGTATTAGTGTTAGTTTTGAATGGTGAGACATGTATTCAGTGTTAGTTTTGAATGGTGAGACATGTATTAGTATTGTGTTAGTTTTGAATGGTGAGACATGTATTAGTGTTAGTTTTGAATGGTGAGACATGTATTATTAGTTTTGAATTAGTGTTAGTTTTGAATGGTGAGACATGTATTCAGTATTAGTGTTAGTTTTGAATGGTGAGACATGTATTCAGTGTTAAGAGTGTCTGTCAGCCTTAGTTTTGAATGGTGAGACATGTATTCAGTATTGTTAGTTTTGAATGGTGAGACATGTATTAGTGTTAGTTTTGAATGGTGAGACATGTATTAGTGTTAGTTTTGAATGGTGAGACATGTATTAGTGTTAGTTTTGAATGGTGAGACATGTATTAGTGTTAGTTTTGAATGGTGAGACATGTATTAGTGTTAGTTTTGAATGGTGAGACATGTATTAGTGTTAGTTTTGAATGGTGAGACATGTATTAGTGTTAGTTTTGAATGGTGAGACATGTATTAGTGTTAGTTTTGAATGGTGAGACATGTATTAGTGTTAGTTTTGAATGGTGAGACATGTATTAGTGTTAGTTTTGAATGGTGAGACATGTATTAGTGTTATTGTCCTTAGTTTTGAATGGTGAGACATGTATTAGTGTTAGTTTTGAATGGTGAGACATGTATTCAGTATTGTTAGTTTTGAATGGTGAGACATGTATTAGTGTTAGTTTTGAATGGTGAGACATGTATTAGTGTTAGTTTTGAATGGTTTTGAGACATGTATTAGTGTTAGTTTTGAATGGTGAGACATGTATTCAGTATTGTTGTTAGTTTTGAATGGTGAGACATGTATTCAGTATTAGTGTTAGTTTTTGGTGAGACATGTATTAGTGTTAGTTTTGAATGGTGAGACATGTATTAGTGTTAGTTTTGAATGGTGAGACATGTCAGTATTGTATTATTACAGACATGTATTAGTGTTAGTTTTGAATGGTGAGACATGTATTAGTGTTAGTTTTGAATGGTGAGACATGTATTAGTGTTAGTTTTGAATGGTGAGACATGTATTCAGTAGTGTTAGTTTTGAAAGTGAGACATGTATTAGTGTTAGTTTTGAATGGTGAGACATGTATTCAGTATTGTTGTTAGTTTTGAATGGTGAGACATGTATTAGTGTTAGTTTTGAATGGTGAGACATGTATTAGTGTTAGTTTTGAATGGTGAGACATGTATTAGTGTTAGTTTTGAATGGTGAGACATGTATTAGTGTTAGTTTTGAATGGTGAGACACATTCAGTATTAGTGTTAGTTTTGAATGGTGAGACATGTATTAGTGTTAGTTTTGAATGGTGAGACATGTATTAGTGTTAGTTTTGAATGGTGAGACATGTATTCAGTATTAGTGTTAGTTTTGAATGGTGAGACATGTATTCAGTATTAGTGTTAGTTTTGAATGGTGAGACATGTATTCAGTATTGTTATTAGTTTTGAATGGTGAGACATGTATTAGTGTTAGTTTTGAATGGTGAGACATGTATTAGTGTTAGTTTTGAATGGTGAGACGTGTTAGTTTTGAATGGTGAGACATGTATTCAGTATTAGTGTTAGTTTTGAACGGTGAGACATGCATTAGTGTTAGTTTTGAATGGTGAGACGTGTTAGTTTTGAATGGTGAGACATGTATTATTGTTAGTTTTGAATGGTGAGACGTATTGTTAGTTTTGAATGTGATTCATGTATTAGTGTTAGTTTTGAATGGTGAGACATGTATTAGTGTTAGTTTTGAATGGTGAGACATGTATTAGTATTAGTTTTGAATTGAGAGTGTTAGTTTTGAATGGTGAGACATGTATTAGTGTTAGTTTTGAATGGTGAGACGTGTTAGTTTTGAATGGTGAGACATGTATTAGTGTTAGTTTTGAATGGTGAGACGTGTTAGTTTTGAATGGTGAGACATGTATTAGTGTTAGTTTTGAATGGTGAGACATGTTTTGAATTGAGACAGTATTAGTGTTAGTTTTGAATGGTGAGACATGTATTCAGTGTTAGTTTTGAATTAGACATGTAATTAGTTTTGAAGTTTGGTGACATGCGCTTGTACGCCAGGTTAGTTATTCAGTATTGTATTAGTGTTAGACTTTTGAATGGTGAAACATATTATTCAGTATTAGTTGTTAGTTTTGAATGGTGAGACATGTATTCAGTATTGTTATTAGTTTTGAATGGTGAGACATGTATTCAGTATTGTTATTAGTTTTGAATGGTGAGACATGTATTAGTGTTAGTTTTGAATGGTGAGACATGTATTCAGTATTGTTATTAGTTTTGAATGGTGAGACATGTATTAGTGTTAGTTTTGAATGGTGAGACATGTATTAGTGTTAGTTTTGAATGGTGAGACATGTATTAGTGTTAGTTTTGAATGGTGAGACATGTATTAGTGTTAGTTTTGAATGGTGAGACATGTATTAGTGTTAGTTTTGAATGGTGAGACATGTATTCAGTATTGTTATTAGTTTTGAATGGTGAGACATGTATTCAGTATTGTTATTAGTTTTGAATGGTGAGACATGTATTCAGTATTGTTATTAGTTTTGAATGGTGAGACATGTATTAGTGTTAGTTTTGAATGGTGAGACATGTATTAGTGTTAGTTTTGAATGGTGAGACATGTATTCAGTATTGTTATTAGTTTTGAATGGTGAGACATGTATTAGTGTTGTTTTGAATGGTGAGACATGTATTCAGTAGTGTTAGTTTTGAATGGTGAGACATGTATTAGTGTTAGTTTTGAATGGTGAGACATGTATTAGTGTTAGTTTTGAATGGTGAGACATGTATTAGTATTGTTAGTTTTGAATGGTGAGACATGTATTAGTGTTAGTTTTGAATGGTGAGACATGTATTAGTGTTAGTTTTGAATGGTGAGACATGTATTAGTGTTAGTTTTGAATGGTGAGACATGTATTAGTGTTAGTTTTGAATGGTGAGACATGTATTCAGTATTGTGTTAGTTTTGAATGGTGAGACATGTATTCAGTATTGTTATTAGTTTAGTTTTGAATGGTGAGACATGTATTAGTGTTAGTTTTGAATGGTGAGACATGTATTCAGTATTAGTGTTAGTTTTGAATGGTGAGACATGTATTAGTGTTAGTTTTGAATGGTGAGACAGTATTAGTGTTAGTTTTGAATGGTGAGACATGTATTAGTGTTAGTTTTGAATGGTGAGACATCAGTATTAGTGTTAGTTTTGAATGGTGAGACATGTATTAGTGTTAGTTTTGAATGGTGAGACATGTATTAGTGTTAGTTTTGAATGGTGAGACATGTATTAGTGTTAGTTTTGAATGGTGAGACATGTATTAGTGTTAGTTTTGAATGGTGAGACATGTATTGTATTAGTGTTAGTTTTGAATGGTGAGACATGTATTAGTGTTAGTTTTGAATGGTGAGACATGTATTAGTGTTAGTTTTGAATGGTGAGACATGTATTAGTGTTAGTTTTGAATGGTGAGACATGTATTAGTGTTAGTTTTGAATGGTGAGACATGTATCAGTAGTGTTAGTTTTGAATGGTGAGACATTCAGTATTAGTGTTAGTTTTGAATGGTGAGACATGTATTAGTGTTAGTTTTGAATGGTGAGACATGTATTAGTGTTAGTTTTGAATGGTGAGACATGTATTAGTGTTAGTTTTGAATGGTGAGACATGTATTAGTGTTAGTTTTGAATGGTGAGACATGTATTAGTGTTAGTTTTGAATGGTGAGACATGTATTAGTGTTAGTTTTGAATGGTGAGACATGTATTAGTGTTAGTTTTGAATGGTGAGACATGTATTCAGTATTAGTGTTAGTTTTGAATGGTGAGACATGTATTCAGTATTAGTGTTAGTTTTGAATGGTGAGACATGTATTCAGTATTAGTGTTAGTTTTGAATGGTGAGACATGTATTCAGTATTAGTGTTAGTTTTGAATGGTGAGACATGTATTAGTGTTAGTTTTGAATGGTGAGACATGTATTAGTGTTAGTTTTGAATGGTGAGACATGTATTAGTGTTAGTTTTGAATGGTGAGACATGTATTAGTGTTAGTTTTGAATGGTGAGACATGTATTAGTGTTAGTTTTGAATGGTGAGACATGTATTAGTGTTAGTTTTGAATGGTGAGACATGTATTAGTGTTAGTTTTGAATGGTGAGACATGTATTAGTGTTAGTTTTGAATGGTGAGACATGTATTAGTGTTAGTTTTGAATGGTGAGACATGTACAGTATTAGTGTTAGTTTTGAATGGTGAGACATGTATTAGTGTTAGTTTTGAATGGTGAGACATGTATTAGTGTTAGTTTTGAATGGTGAGACATGTATTAGTGTTAGTTTTGAATGGTGAGACATGTATTAGTGTTAGTTTTGAATGGTGAGACATGTATTAGTGTTAGTTTTGAATGGTGAGACATGTATTAGTGTTATAGTTTTGAATGGTGAGACATGTATTAGTGTTAGTTTTGAATGGTGAGACATGTATTCAGTATTGTTGTTAGCTTTGAACGGTGAGACATGTATTCAGTATTAGTGTTAGTTTTGAATGGTGAGACATGTATTCAGTATTAATGTTAGTTGTCATTTACATGTCCAGTGTTCTCTGTTCCTCCAGACACACAGGGGAACAGGCAGCAACACAATAAATCTGATATTTCTCTTTTTACAACAACATTTCTATTGATTTATCCTGACAATATAATATTAGCATAAAGGTTGTCCAAGATGACGCATGAAAATAATATGCCTTTGTGTGTCAGACAGATGAGGTAGGAATGCTTGGCATTCAGACGTCTGATTTTTACTGAGTAACATATGAAGAATATGACAAGACTAATGTTAGAGTAGGGCTCTCACTGAGTGTAAACACACACACACTTAAAGTCTACACACAGTGCAGGGCAGTGCAGGGGTCCTTTTTTGGTCAGATAAAGCCTCTTTCTGAAGGTTTTATTTTTAGGTCTGAAAGTGTGTTTGAGGAGAAAGGACTTGTCTGCCCACTCCGTGCTGTCTCAGGGAGATCTGTAGTATAGCTAGTAACACAAGTAGTTATACAAGTAGTGATGCACTTGTAACAGTATAACTTTAGTCCGTCCCTCGCCCCGACCCGGGCTCAAACCAGGGACCCTCTGCACACATCAACAACTGACACCCACGAAGCATCGTTAACCATCGCTCCACAAAAGCCGTGGCCCTTGCAGAGCAAGGGGAACCACTACTATTGACGTCACCGATTGAAACGCTATTAGCGCCCACCACCGATAACTATCTAGCCATTTCACATCCGTTACACACTCATCACTGGCTGTTAGAAACATGGGACAATAAACACTGAGTGGATATGTCCTATCTTCTATTGGATGTTTCATGGTCCAGGTCTTGTGCTTCTACCTCTCTTTTCACTGATCATCTCTCACTATCTCTCTGTCTCTCTCTCTCTCTCTCTCTCTCTCTCTCTCTCTCTGTCTCTCTCACTATCTCTCTCTCTCTCTCTCTCTCTCTCTCTCTCTCTCTCTCTCTCTCTCTCTCTCTCTGTCTCTCTCACTATCTCTCTCTCTCTGTCTCTCTCACTATCTCTCTCTCTCTGTCTCTCTCTCACTATCTCTCTCTCTCTGTCTCTCTCTCTCTCTCTCTCTCTCTCTCTCTCTCTCTCTCTCTCTCTCTCTCTCTCTCTCTCTCTCTCTCTCTCTCTCTCTCTCTCTCTCTCTGTCTCTCTCACTATCTCTCTGTCTCACTCACTATCTCTCTGTCTCACTCACTATCTCTCTCGCTCTCTCTCTCTCTCTCTCTCTCTCTCTCTCTCTCTCTCTCTCTCTCTCTCTCTCTCTAGATGTGGATGAGTGTGAGCTGAACCCTAACATCTGTCTGAGTGGGAATTGTGAGAACAGCAAGGGATCCTTCATCTGCCATTGTGACAAGGGCTACTCCGTACGCAAGGGAACCACCGGCTGCACAGGTACACACACACACACACGGACGGACGGACGGGCGGACGGACGGACGGACGGACATACAGACAGGAGAGGAGAAGTAGACTGGAGGAGAGGAGAGGTTGACCGGAGGAGAGGAGAGGTAGACTAGAGGAGAGGAGAGGTAGACTAGAGGAGAGGAGAGGTAGAAAAGTAGACTGGAGGAGAGGAGAGGTAGACTAGAGGAGGAGAGGTAGACTAGAGGAGAGGAGAGGTAGACTAGAGGAGAGGAGAGGTAGACTAGAGGAGAGGAGAGGTAGACTAGAGGAGAGGAGAGGTAGACTGGAGGAGAGGAGTAGACTGGAGGAGAGGAGAGGTAGACTAGAGGAGAGGAGAGGTAGACTAGAGGAGAGGAGAGGTAGACTGGAGGAGAGGAGAGGTAGACTGGAGGAGAGGAGTAGAGGAGAGGAGAGGTAGACTGGAGGAGAGGAGAAGTAGACTGGAGGAGAGGAGAGGAGACTAGAGGAGAGGAGAGGTAGAGAGGAGAGGAGAGGTAGACTAGAGGAGAGACAGAGGTAGACTAGGGGAGGAGAGGTAGACTAGAGGAGAGGAGAGGTAGACTAGAGGAGAGGAGAGACTAGAGGAGGAGGTAGACTGGAGGAGAGGAGAGGTAGACTGGAGGAGGAGAGGTAGACTAGAGGAGAGGTTGACTTGAGGAGGGCGGAGGAGAGGTAGACTGGAGGAGGAGAGGTAGACTGGAGGAGAGGAGAGGTAGACTGGAGGAGGAGAGGTAGACTAGAGGAGAGGAGAGGTAGACTAGAGGAGAGGAGAGGTAGACTGGAGGAGGAGAGGTAGACTGGAGGAGAGGAGAGGTAGACTGGAGGAGAGGAGAGGTAGACTAGAGGAGAGGAGAGGTAGACTAGAGGAGAGGAGAGGGAGACTAGAGGAGAGGAGAGGTAGACTAGAGGAGGAGAGAGGAGAGGTAGACTAGAGGAGAGGAGAGGTAGACTAGAGGAGAGGAGAGGTAGACTAGAGGAGAGGAGAGGTAGACTAGAGGAGAGGAGAGGTAGACTAGAGGAGAGGAGAGGAGAGGTAGACTAGAGGAGAGGAGAGGAGAGGAGAGGAGACTAGAGGAGAGGAGAGGTAGACTAGAGAGGAGGAGAGTAGGAGGAGAGGAGAGGTAGACGGAGGAGAGGAGAGGTAGAGGAGGAGAGGAGAGTAGACTGGAGGAGAGGAGAGGTAGACTAGGGAGAGGTAGACTGGAGGGAGGAGAGGAGACTAGAGGAGAGAGGAGACTGGAGACTGAGGAGAGGAAAGGTAGACTGGAGGAGAGGAGAGGTAGACTGGAGGAGAGGAGAGGTAGACTGGAGGAGAGGAGAGGTAGACTGGAGGAGAGGAGAGGTAGACTGGAGGAGAGGAGAGGTAGACTGGAGGAGAGGAGAGGTAGACTAGAGGAGAGGAGAGGTAGACTGGAGGAGAGGAGAGGTAGACTAGAGGAGAGGAGAGGTAGACTAGAGGAGAGGAGAGGTAGACTGGAGGAGAGGAGAGGTAGACTGGAGGAGAGAGAGAGGAGGAGAGGAGAGGGTAGACTAGAGGAGAGGAGAGGTAGACTGGAGGAGAGGAGAGGTAGACTGGAGGAGAGGAGAAAGTAGACTGGAGGAGAGGAGAGGTAGAGGAGGAGAGGTAGACTAGAGGAGAGGAGAGGTAGACTGGAGGAGAGGAGAGGTAGACTAGAGGAGAGGAGAGAGGAGAGAGAGGTAGACTAGAGGAGAGGAGGTAGACTGGAGGAGGAGAGGTAGACTAGAGGAGAGGAGAGGTAGAGGAGAGGAGAGGTAGACTGGAGGAGGAGAGAGGTAGACTGGAGGAGAGGAGAGGTAGACTAGAGGAGAGGAGAGGTAGACTAGAGGAGAGGAGAGGTAGACTAGAGGAGAGGAGAGGTAGAGAGGAGAGGAGAGGTAGACTAGAGGAGAGAGAGACTAGAGGAGGAGAGGTTGGAGAGGAGAGGAGAGGTAGACTAGAGGAGAGGAGAGGTAGACTGAGAGGAGAGGAGAGGTAGACTGGAGGAGAGGAGAGGTAGACTAGAGGAGAGGAGAGGTAGACTGGAGGAGAGGAGAGGTAGACTAGAGGAGAGGAGAGGTAGACTAGAGGAGAGGAGAGGTAGACTAGAGGGAGAGACTAGAGGAGAGGTAGACTAGAGGGAGGAGAGAGAGGTAGACTAGAGGAGAGGAGAGGTAGACTAGAGGAGAGGAGAGGTAGACTAGAGGTAGAGGAGAGGAGAGGTAGACTAGAGGAGGAGAGGTAGACTAGAGGAGAGGAGAGGTAGACTAGAGGAGAGGAGAGGTAGACTGGAGGAGAGGAGAGGTAGACTAGAGGAGAGGAGAGGTAGAGGAGAGGAGAGGAGGGGAGAGGTAGACTAGAGGAGGAGAGGTAGACTAGAGGAGGAGAGAAAAGTAGACTGGAGGAGAGGAGAGGAGAGGAGAGGAGAGGTAGACTAGAGGAGAGGAGAGGTAGAGGAGAGAGGAGAGGAGAGGTAGACTAGAGGAGGAGGAGAGGTAGACTGGAGGAGAGGAGAGGTAGAGGTAGACTAGAGGAGAGGAGAGGTAGACTAGAGGAGAGGAGAGGTAGACTAGAGGAGAGGAGAGGTAGACTAGAGGAGAGGTAGACTAGAGGAGAGGAGAGGTAGACTAGAGGAGAGGAGAGGTAGACTAGAGGAGAGGAGAGGTAGACTAGAGGAGAGGAGAGGTAGACTAGAGGAGAGGAGAGGTAGACTAGAGAGGAGAGGTAGACTGGAGGAGAGGAGAGGTAGACTAGAGGAGAGGAGAGGTAGACTAGAGGAGAGGAGAGGTAGACTAGGAGAGGAGAGGAGAGGAGAGGAGAGGTAGACTAGAGGAGAGGAGAGGTAGACTAGAGGAGAGGAGAGGTAGACTAGAGGAGAGGAGAGGTAGACTGGAGGAGAGGAGAGGTAGACTAGAGGAGAGGAGAGGTAGACTGGAGGAGAGGAGAGGTAGACTAGAGGAGAGGTAGAGAGTAGAGGAGAGGTAGAGGAGAGGAGAGGTAGACTAGAGGAGAGGAGAGGTAGACTAGAGGAGAGGAGAGGTAGACTAGAGGAGAGGAGAGGTAGACTAGAGGAGAGGAGAGGTAGACTAGAGGAGGAGAGGTAGACTAGAGGAGAGGAGAGGTAGACTAGAGGAGAGGAGAGGTAGACTAGAGGAGAGGAGAGGTAGACTAGAGGAGAGGAGAGGGGGAGAGGGTAGACTAGAGGAGGGAGAGGAGAGAGAGACTGGAGGAGGAGAGGAAAAGTAGACTGGAGGAGAGGAGAGGTAGACTGGAGGAGGAGAGATTGACCGGAGGAGAGGAGAGGTAGACTAGAGGAGGAGAGGTAGACTAGAGGAGAGGAGAGGTAGACTAGAGGAGAGGAGAGGTAGACTAGAGGAGAGGAGAGGTAGACTAGAGGAGAGGAGAGGTAGACTAGAGGAGAGGAGAGGTAGACTAGAGGAGAGGAGAGGTAGACTAGAGGAGAGGAGAGGAGAGGAGAGGAGAGGAGAGGTAGACTAGAGGAGAGGAGAGGTAGACTGGAGGAGAGGGAGAGGTAGACTAGAGGAGAGGAGAGGTAGACTAGAGGAGAGGAGAGGTAGACTAGAGGAGAGGAGAGGAGGTAGACTGGAGGAGAGGAGAGGTAGACTAGAGGAGAGGAGAGGTAGACTAGAGGAGAGGAGAGGTAGACTAGAGGAGAGGAGAGGGGGGAGAGGTTGACTTGAGGAGGGCGGAGGAGAGGTAGACTGGAGGAGAGGAGAGGTAGACTAGAGGAGAGGAGAGGTAGACTAGAGGAGAGGAGAGGTAGACTAGAGGAGAGGAGAGGTAGACTGGAGGAGAGGAGAGGTAGACTGGAGGAGAGGAGAGGTAGACTAGAGGAGAGGAGAGGTAGACTAGAGGAGAGGAGAGGTAGACTAGAGGAGAGGAGAGGTAGACTAGAGGAGAGGAGAGGTAGACTAGAGGAGAGGAGAGGTAGACTAGAGGAGAGGAGAGGTAGACTGGAGGAGAGGAGAGGTAGACTAGAGGAGAGGAGAGGTAGACTAGAGGAGAGGAGAGGTAGACTAGAGGAGAGGAGAGGTAGACTGGAGGAGAGGAGAGGTAGACTAGAGGAGAGGAGAGGTAGACTAGAGAGAGAGGAGAGGTAGACTAGAGGAGAGGAGAGGTAGACTAGAGGAGGAGAGGTAGACTAGAGGAGAGGAGAGGGGGAGAGGTAGACTGAGGAGGAGGAGGAGAGGTAGACTGGAGGAGAGGAGAGGTAGACTAGAGAGGAGAGGTAGAGGAGAGGAGAGGAGAGGAGGGAGAGGTTGACTTGAGGAGGGCGGAGGAGAGGTAGACTGGAGGAGAGGAGAGGTAGACTAGAGGAGAGGAGAGGTAGACTAGAGGAGAGGTAGAGAGGTAGACTAGAGGAGAGGAGAGGTAGACTGGAGGAGAGGAGAGGTAGACTAGAGGAGAGGAGAGGTAGACTAGAGGAGAGGAGAGGTAGACTAGAGGAGGGCGGGAGAGGTAGACTAGAGGAGAGGAGAGGTAGACTAGAGGAGAGGAGAGGTAGACTAGAGGAGAGGAGAGGTAGACTAGAGGAGAGGAGAGGTAGACTAGAGGAGAGGAGAGGAGAGGTAGACTAGAGGAGAGGAGAGGTAGACTAGAGGAGAGGAGAGGTAGACTGGAGGAGAGGAGAGGAGAGGTAGACTAGAGGAGAGGTAGACTAGAGGAGAGGAGAGGTAGACTGGAGGAGAGGAGAGGTAGACTAGAGGAGAGGAGAGGTAGACTAGAGGAGAGGAGAGGTAGACTAGAGGAGAGGAGAGGTAGACTAGAGGAGAGGAGAGGTAGACTAGAGGAGAGGAGAGGTAGACTAGAGGAGAGGAGAGGTAGACTAGAGGAGAGGAGAGGTAGACTGGAGGAGAGGAGAGGGGGGAGAGGTTGACTTGAGGAGGGCGGAGGAGAGGTAGACTGGAGGAGGAGAGGAGAGGAGAGGTCGACTGGAGGAGAGGGGAGGAGAGGTTGACTGGAGGAGGAGAGGAGAGGAGAGGTCGACTGGAGGAGAGGGGAGGAGAGGTTGACTGGAGGAGAGGAGAGGTAGACTGGAGGAGAGAGGGGGGTTGGCTTGAGGAGGGGGAGGAGAGGTCAACTGGAGGAGGAAGGAGAGGAGAGATAAACTGGAGGAGTGAGGAGAGGAGAGATAGCAGGAGAAATAAGAGAGCTGAGAGCAGGATAGAGACAGAGGAAAAGAGAACCAAACCAGCAGATCAATGGAAAGATGTATACAGTACTTTAGCTAGCTGACAATATATGGTGGACACACACACACATACACACACACACAAATGCAGGCCTGGATGTTATTGTTGACTCCCAGGCTGTGTTAGCTGGCCCTCTCCACTCCCAGATGTTGATTCTATGGTCTATAGCTGCGCTCCAAAGGGCCCAAATGCTGTGTGTGTGTGTGTGTGTGTGTGTGTGTGTGTGTGTGTGTGTGTGTGTGTGTGTGTGTGTGTGTGTGTGTGTGTGTGTGTGTGTGTGTGTGTGTGTGTGTGTGTGTGTGTGTGTGTGTGTGTGTGTGTGTGTGTGTGTGTGTGTGTGTGTGTGTGTGTGTGAGACCAACGTGAGTATGGCCCCAGCTAGCGCTCTGTCTCCTGTCTCTCTGGGATAGTGCAGTGATGTCTGTATGAGTCACCATGCTCTCATTGTTTCCCCTCATACACAAACAAACAGATCTGTCTTAACCTCAGTCCCTGAGGAGACCCGAACACACACACACACACACATGTTCCTATTTTCCTTGTTTTGAGAAGGTTGGAATTGCCGAACAGCCGTCTCTGATTCACAGGTTTGGAATTCATCTCTTTGGAATGTGATGGAAGTGTTCTGTAATTTCTCTCAGACAGGGTTCTCAACTACATGTTATGTAAACCTGACAGGCATTCTGGCTATACTGGTAGCTTAGTCTCTAATGGCACCCTATTCCTCTTGCAGTGCACTTCACTACACAAGGCACTGATGAAAAGTAGTGCACTACACAGGGAATAGGTTGTGATTTGAGAGAGAGAGAGAGAGAGAGAGAGAGAGAGAGAGAGAGAGAGAGAGAGAGAGAGAGAGAGAGAGAGAGAGAGAGAGAGAGAGAGAGAGAGAGAGAGAGAGAGAGAGAGAGAGAGAGAGAGAGAGAGATGTGAGCCATTGGAGCCAGCTGCTAACAGTGGTCCCAGAGGAATCATTTCTCTGCTCTATTCCGCACTGCTTAGCACATGAAGGCAGTGTGTTTGTGTGTGTGTGTGTGTGTGTGTGTGTGTGTGTGTGTGTGTGTGTGTGTGTGTGTGTGTGTGTGTGTGTGTGTGTGTGTGTGTGTGTGTGCGTGTGCGCGTGTGTGCGTGTGCGCGTGTGCGTGTGTGCGTGCACGTGCATATGTGCGCGTGCGTGTGTGTGTGCGTGTGTGCGTCACCCCAAGTGAGCCCGACTGGCCCAAAGGCTATAGCCTGAAATTCAACAGTATGAAACAAATCTCACATTTTTAACTGCAGGATTTTCCACATTCCTGGCGTGTAGAGTGTCAGTGTTTTACATGTGTGTGCTTACTACTCTCTCTGGCTTCAAAGATCTGTAGTCTAGTGGAGCTCTTATAATCACATCTCTCTGCTGTCACCACCTTAGTATACAGTTAGTATACAGGGGGAATGTACAGTTAGTATACAGTTAGTATACAGGGGGAATATACAGTTAGTATACAGTTAGTATACAGGAGGAATATACAGTTAGTATACAGTTAGTATACAGGAGGAATGTACAGTTAGTATACAGGGGGATAAACAGTTAGTATACAGTTAGTATACAGGGGGAAGGTACAGTTAGTATACAGTTAGTATACAGGGGGAATGTACAGTTAGTATACAGTTAGTATACAGGGGGAATATACAGTTAGTATACAGTTAGTATACAGGGGGAATGTACAGTTAGTATACAGTTAGTATACAGGGGGAATATACAGTTAGTATACAGTTAGTATACAGGGGGAATGTACAGTTAGTATACAGGGGGATAAACAGTTAGTATACAGTTAGTATACAGGGGGAATATACAGTTAGTATACAAGGGGATATACAGTTAGTATACAGGGGGAATGTACAGTCAGTATACAGGGGGAATGTACAGTTAGTATACAGGGGGATAAACAGTTAGTATACAGTTAGTATACAGGGGGAATATACAGTTAGTATACAGGGGGATATACAGTTAGTATACAGGGGGAATGTACAGTTAGTATACAGGGGGAATATACAGTTAGTATACAGGGGGAATGTACAGTTAGTATACAGGGGGAATGTACAGTTAGTATACAGGGGGAATGTACAGTTAGTATACAGTTAGTATACAGGGGGAATGTACAGTTAGTATAGAGTTAGTATACAGGGGGAATATACAGTTAGTATACAGTTAGTATACAGGAGGAATGTACAGTTAGTATACAGTTAGTATACAGTTAGTATACAGGGGGAATATACAGTTAGTATACAGTTAGTATACAGGGGGAATATACAGTTAGTATACAGTTAGTATACAGGGGGAATATACAGTTAGTATACAGTTAGTATACAGGGGGAATGTACAGTTAGTATACAGGGGGAATATACAGTTAGTATACTGGGGGAATGTACAGTTAGTATACAGTTAGTATACCGGGGGAATGTACAGTTAGTATACAGTTAGTATACAGTTAGTATACAGGGGGAATATACAGTTAGTATACAGTTAGTATACAGGGGGAATATACAGTTAGTATACAGTTAGTATACAGGGGGAATGTACAGTTAGTATACAGGGGAATGTACAGTTAGTGTACAGGGGGAATATACAATTAGTATACAGGGGGAATGTACAGTTAGTATACAGGGGAATGTACAGTTAGTGTACAGGGGGAATATACAGTTAGTATACAGGGGGAATGTACAGTTAGTATACAGGGGGAATGTACAGTTAGTATACAGTTAGTATACAGGGGGAATATACAGTTAGTATACAGTTAGTATACAGGGGGAATGTACAGTTAGTATACAGGGGGAATGTACAGTTAGTATACAGGGGGAATATACAGTTAGTATACAGGGGGAATGTACAGTTAGTATACAGGGGGAATATACAGTTAGTATACAGTTAGTATACAGGGGGAATATACAGTTAGTATACAGTTAGTATACAGGGGGAATATACAGTTAGTATACAGTTAGTATACAGGGGGAATGTACAGTTAGTATACAGGGGGAATATACAGTTAGTATACAGGGGGAATGTACAGTTAGTATACAGGGGGAATGTACAGTTAGTATACAGGGGAATATACAGTTAGTATACAGGGGGGATATACAGTTAGTATACAGGGGGAATATACAGTTAGTATACAAGGGGAATGTACAGTTAGTATACAGTGTATACAGTTCGTATACAAGGGGAATATATACCATCTCCCCAGGGAGACTGTAAACCAATAAGTACTTTTCTTTAATTGAAAATACTCAATGGATAAATGACTTGATTACAGCCTTGATGAAGTAGAAAGAGATGGAGAGAGAGAGGGAAAGCAAAGCGAGAGAGATCTGGGATCTTGCTGGGGCTCTGAACAGGACTGGGCTGTGGGCCAAGTATTGTGAGGTTCAGAGTTTTCCAGATGCTTGTTTTTAGTCAAATCTCTGTCTACGTTATAGAGGCAGTTTCTCTCTGTGACCTAGATAAAGAGTTGTTCCAGGCAGACTACTTTGCAGACCCCTGCCAAATCTCACAGCGCCTGGATAGGTATTTAACATATCAGCGAACCACATCACATGATGTAGAAGTCTGATGCCCGACTGCACAGTCACTGACATGGCACACAACCATATCGTCGGCTTGGAATACGACCAATGTCTGACCAATCTCTGCGTTATAGAGGCTGTGTGGGTGATGTTCAGAATGAATCTGTGTGGTTGTGAAAGTGAATCACAGCCCCTGGAGTTTGGAGTTCTACGTGTGACTGCGTGGTGTCTGATACACTGCTCACACTACTACTAGTCCATGTGGTTGACCAGCAGATAAACCATGTAGGACAAATGGAGGTAAAAGCTTTGTTTTTACCAGGTAAAGAGAGTTTAACTGCTCTCATTAATCCTTCTCATTTCTGGATGCCCTGCTCTGTTTTAACATGGAGAGGTATTGGATAATTATGGCTAATAATCTGAGCAATAATCCATCTTGAGAGAAGGAGATGTATTTGTAATGCTTGGTAATGTAATTGTAATGGGTTTGTAATGAAAGGAGTTTATGTTTATTAGTAGAGTTAAGCCCAGGCACGCTATAACCATGGGGTATATACGAATCCTTTTACTTTCCAAACTGACATCTGGACAAGAAACATGCCATCCATTAACGTTTAAAATGACTTCTGGTACAAAAACACGCACACAAAGGCCGACAAGGTGGAAAACCTGTCACTGTGCCCCTGAGCAAGGCCCTTAACCCTAATTGATCCATGGTCTCCGTTGATCATGGCAGACCCTGGCTGTGACCCCTTCTCCGAGGGTGTCTATGGGATAGTTGGGATATGCAAATAACACATTTCCAACTCACACATGCAAATGAATACACACTTGTACATGTATGAAATAGGACAAATGCACACACGCGCGCACGCACGCACGCACGCACGCACGCACACACACACACACACACACACACACTATCTAACTGACACAGCTCCAGTGGAAGTTGTGTTTGTTGATGGGCAGTAGGTCTGAATGTCTGTGATGGAGGTTAAATGCTCCAGTGAAAGTCTGAGTGGTAGAGAGGCCTGGACATGCAGACCATAAGGACTGGACCAGACCAGACAAGAGAGAGAGACTGAACCAAACGAGACCAGTGAGAGTGACTGAACCAGACCAGAGAGAGAGACTGAACCAGACCAGACCAGAGAGAGAGACTGAACCAGACCAGACCAGAGAGAGAGACTGAACCAGACCAGACCAGAGAGAGAGACTGAACCAGACCAGACCAGAGAGAGAGACTGAACCAGACCAGAGAGAGAGACTGAACCAGACCAGAGAGAGAGACTGAACCAGACCAGACCAGAGAGAGAGACTGAACCAGACCAGACAAGAGAGAGAGGCCTGAACCAGACCAGAGAGAGAGACTGAACCAGACCAGACCAGAGAGAGAGACTGAACCAGACCAGACCAGAGAGAGAGACTGAACCAGACCAGACCAGAGAGAGAGACTGAACCAGACCAGACCAGAGAGAGAGACTGAACCAGACCAGACCAGAGAGAGAGACTGAACCAGACCAGACCAGAGAGAGAGACTGAACCAGACCAGAGAGAGAGACTGAACCAGACCAGACCAGAGAGAGAGACCAAACCAGACCAGACCAGAGAGAGAGACCGAACCAGACCAGAGAGAGAGACTGAACCAGACCAGAGAGAGAGACTGAACCAGACCAGACCAGAGAGAGAGACTGAACCAGACCAGACCAGAGAGAGAGACTGAACCAGACCAGACCAGAGAGAGAGACTGAACCAGACCAGACCAGAGAGAGAGACTGAACCAGACCAGAGAGAGAGACTGAACCAGACCAGACCAGAGAGAGAGACCAAACCAGACCAGACCAGAGAGAGAGACCGAACCAGACCAGAGAGAGAGACTGAACCAGACCAGAGAGAGAGACTGAACCAGACCAGACCAGAGAGAGAGACTGAACCAGACCAGACCAGAGAGAGAGACTGAACCAGACCAGAGACTGAACCAGACCAGAGAGAGAGACTGAACCAGACCAGACCAGAGAGAGACTGAACCAGACCAGACAGAGAGAGAGGCCTGAACCAGACCAAAGACTGAACCAGACCAGACCAGAGAGAGAGACTGAACCAGACCAGACCAGACCAGAGAGACTGAAAACCAGACCAGAGAGACTGAACCAGACCAGACCAGAGAGAGAGACTGAACCAGACCAGACCAGAGAGAGAGACTGAACCAGACCAGATAGGGTTATTTTCTGAGACTGAACCAGACCAGTAGAGAGACTGAACCATTGATTTTCAGACCAGAGAGAGAGACCAAACCAGACCAGACCAGAGAGAGAGACAGGAACCAGACCAGAGAGAGAGACTGAACCAGACCAGAGAGAGACTGAACCAGACCAGACCAGAGAGAGACTGAACCAGACCAGACCAGAGAGAGACATCAGAGACTGAACCAGACCAGACCAGAGAGAGAGACTGAACCAGACCAGACCAAAGATGAACCAGACCAACTAACCAGACCAGACCAGAGAATAGACCAAACCAGACCAGACAGAGAGAGAGTCAACCAGACCAAACAGACTGAACCAGACCAAGAGAGAGACTGAACCAGACCAGACCTCTGTAGAGATGAACCAGACCAGTGTGAGAGACCAAACCAGACCAGACCAGAGAGAGATACCGAACCAGACCAGACCAGATAGGCAGACTGAACCAGACCAGACCAGAGAGAGCTGAACTAGACCAAAGATGAACCAGACCAGAGAGAGACTGAACTAGACCAAAGACTGAACCAGACCAGAGGGACTAAACCAGACCAGAGAGACTGAATCAGAAGGAAAAAGAGAGAGAGAATGAGAGGGAAAAGAGAGTGAGATAGAGAGCAGTTGAGTGATAGGGTTATTTTCTGGTTCTGTAGCAGCAGTATATTTCTCTCATTTCCTCATTGATTTCATCAGAGCCGATGTGGGCTGGAACTGAGTAGATAAACCAGGAACAGACCAGGAACCAAACATCAACCTAACAATAACCTGACATCAAGCTAACAATAACCAGCTGTGAACAAGACACATCAGTCAACCAGGGGACAAACAACTTGTAAAACAAAGTTCCTATAAAACTCTGTAGATATTAATGAGTGTATAACCATAATTGTGACAGACAGCCATGAACACGGCTGGAGGAACAGTGCTCCGGGATGGATTGGAGACGGGATCAAATGCACAGGTAGGAAAAACCTATGACCAGCTATAACCAGCTGTGAACAGCCATGAACAGGGAGGAACAGGTAGGAACAAACTATAAACCGCTATGACCAGCTATAACCAGCTGTGAACAGCCATGAACAGGGAGGAACAGGTAGGAACAAACTATAAACCGCTATGACCAGCTATAACCAGCTGTGAACAGCCATGAACAGGGAGGAACAGGTAGGAACAAACTATAAACCGCTATGACCAGCTATAACCAGCTGTGAACAGCCATGAACAGGGAGGAACAGGTAGGAACAAACTATAAACCGCTATGACCAGCTATAACCAGCTGTGAACAGCCATGAACAGGGAGGAACAGGTAGGAACAAACTATAAACCGCTATGACCAGCTATGACCAGCTATAACCAGCTGTGACCAGCTATAACCAGCTGTGACCAGCTATGACCAGCTATAACCAGCTGTGACCAGCTATAACCAGCTATGACCAGCTATAACCAGCTGTGACCAGCTGTGACCAGCTATAACCAGCTATAACCAGCTGTGACCAGCTATGACCAGCTATAACGAGCTGTGACCAGCTATAACCAGCTATGCCCAGCTATAACCAGCTGTGACCAGCTATGACCACTTATGACTTGTAGTAACCAATAACCACCAACTTTGGTATAACTACTGTATCTGAAACATTTTAGACACGTCTACCAGAATACCAGTTATAAACCATTGTTGTTATAAACAACAATATTCAGTTATCTGTACCAGTTTTAGATGTTCTATCAACCCAGCTACATCTAATACTATCTATACCCGTTATGAATGGTTTATCAAGCATCAATAATCAACCATCTGTGTGTGTTTCAGACCTGGATGAGTGTTCCAACGGGACCCACATGTGCAGCAACAACGCAGACTGTCTGAACACCATGGGATCATACCGCTGCCACTGCAAGGACGGATTCTCTGGGGACGGATTCTACTGCTCAGGTCACAGGGTCACACACGGACTCATGTTCAAATATTTCACTTGACTGTAGATCTCAGTACCTGCTTATTATTCTCAGTGAAGTGGTTTGTAATGATGTGTTTATGTGTTCTGGTACAGACAGCGATGAGTGTGCAGATAACGTGAACCTGTGTGAGAGCGGTAACTGCCTGAATGTTCCTGGAGGCTACCGTTGTGAATGTGACATGGGTTTCATCCCAACCCCGGACGGAAAGGCCTGCGAGGGTAAGACAGCTACTGACACCTAACAACACTGTGTCTATTTCTGCCATGTGTACATTTAAATCACAATATTATCTGTCTAACAGTTACATGCTGTTAAAGAAGGCTGTTTTGGAATAGTCGGTATGTTTATAGTTTATATATAGTTTACAGTTGTGCTTTATTAAAGAGAAAGGAGAGGTTTCTATTGCCAATAAAACACAGGGCTGGAATGAGATAAATGCTCAAACTGGCCTCCTTATGTTTAACTTTACACTTCATGAACCAATAATTAAACAAATGAACTGCAGCACACTGGTATTCTGTCAGCATGAGTGTGTGTGTGTCCCTTAGTGTGTGTGTGTGTGTGTGTGTCCCTTAGTGTGTGTGTGTGTGTGTGTCCCTTAGTGTGTGTATGCCCCTTAGTGTGTGTGTGTCCCTTAGTGTGTGTGTGTGTGTGTGTCCCTTAGTGTGTGTGTCCCTTAGTGTGTGTGTGTCCCTTAGTGTGTGTGTGTGTGTGTGTGTGTGTGTCCCTTAGTGTGTGTATGCCCCTTAGTGTGTGTGTGTCCCTTAGTGTGTGTGTGTGTGTGTGTCCCTTAGTGTGTGTGTCCCTTAGTGTGTGTGTGTCCCTTAGTGTGTGTGTCCCTTAGTGTGTGTGTCCCTTAGTGTGTGTGTGTGTGTGTGTGTGTGTGTCCCTTAGTGTGTGTATGCCCCTTAGTGTGTGTGTGTCCCTTAGTGTGTGTGTGTGTGTGTCCCTTAGTGTGTGTATGCCCCTTAGTGTGTGTGTGTCCCTTAGTGTGTGTGTGTGTGTGTGTGTGTCCCTTAGTGTGTGTATGCCCCTTAGTGTGTGTGTGTCCCTTAGTGTGTGTGTGTGTGTGTGTGTGTCCCTTAGTGTGTGTATGCCCCTTAGTGTGTGTGTGTCCCTTAGTGTGTGTGTCCCTTAGTGTGTGTGTCCCTTAATGTGTGTGTCCCTTAGTGTGTGTGTCCCTTAGTGTGTGTGTCCCTTAATGTGTGTGTCCCTTAATGTGTGTGTGTCCCTTAATGTGTGTGTCCCTTAATGTGTGTGTCCCTTAATGTGTGTGTGTCCCTTAATGTGTGTGTCCCTTAATGTGTGTGTCCCTTAATGTGTGTGTCCCTTAGTGTGTGTGTCCCTTAATGTGTGTGTCCCTTAATGTGTGTGTCCCTTAGTGTGTGTGTGTGTCCCTTAGTGTGTGTATGCCCCTTAGTGTGTGTGTGTCCCTTAGTGTGTGTGTGTGTGTGTGTGTCCCTTAGTGTGTGTATGCCCCTTAGTGTGTGTGTCCCTTAGTGTGTGTGTCCCTTAGTGTGTGTGTCCCTTAATGTGTGTGTCCCTTAGTGTGTGTGTCCCTTAGTGTGTGTGTGTCCCTTAATGTGTGTGTCCCTTAATGTGTGTGTGTCCCTTAATGTGTGTGTCCCTTAATGTGTGTGTCCCTTAATGTGTGTGTGTCCCTTAATGTGTGTGTCCCTTAATGTGTGTGTCCCTTAATGTGTGTGTCCCTTAGTGTGTGTGTCCCTTAATGTGTGTGTCCCTTAATGTGTGTGTCCCTTAGTGTGTGTGTGTGTCCCTTAGTGTGTGTATGCCCCTTAGTGTGTGTGTGTCCCTTAGTGTGTGTGTGTGTGTGTGTGTCCCTTAGTGTGTGTATGCCCCTTAGTGTGTGTGTGTCCCTTAGTGTGTGTGTCCCTTAGTGTGTGTGTGTGTGTCCCTTAGTGTGTGTGTCCCTTAGTGTGTGTGTCCCTTAATGTGTGTGTCCCTTAAGTGTGTGTGTCCCTTAATGTGTGTGTCCCTTAATGTGTGTGTCCCTTAGTGTGTGTGTGTCCCTTAATGTGTGTGTCCCTTAATGTGTGTGTCCCTTAATGTGTGTGTCCCTTAGTGTGTGTGTCCCTTAGTGTGTGTGTCCCTTAATGTGTGTGTCCCTTAGTGTGTGTGTTTCCCTTAGTGTGCGTGTCCCTTAGTGTGCGTGTGTGTGTGTCCCTTAATGTGTGTGTCCCTTAGTGTGTGTGTCCCTTAATGTGTGTGTCCCTTAGTGTGTGTGTGTGTGTGTGTGTCCCTTAGTGTGTGTATGCCCCTTAGTGTGTGTGTGTCCCTTAGTGTGTGTGTGTGTGTGTCCCTTAGTGTGTGTATGCCCCTTAGTGTGTGTGTGTCCCTTAGTGTGTGTGTCCCTTAGTGTGTGTGTCCCTTAATGTGTGTGTCCCTTAGTGTGTGTGTCCCTTAGTGTGTGTGTCCCTTAATGTGTGTGTCCCTTAATGTGTGTGTGTCCCTTAATGTGTGTGTCCCTTAATGTGTGTGTCCCTTAATGTGTGTGTGTCCCTTAATGTGTGTGTCCCTTAATGTGTGTGTCCCTTAGTGTGTGTGTCCCTTAATGTGTGTGTCCCTTAATGTGTGTGTCCCTTAGTGTGTGTGTGTCCCTTAATGTGTGTGTCCCTTAATGTGTGTGTGTCCCTTAATGTGTGTGTCCCTTAATGTGTGTGTCCCTTAATGTGTGTGTCCCTTAGTGTGTGTGTCCCTTAATGTGTGTGTCCCTTAATGTGTGTGTCCCTTAGTGTGTGTGTGTGTCCCTTAGTGTGTGTATGCCCCTTAGTGTGTGTGTGTCCCTTAGTGTGTGTGTGTGTGTGTGTGTCCCTTAGTGTGTGTATGCCCCTTAGTGTGTGTGTGTCCCTTAGTGTGTGTGTCCCTTAGTGTGTGTGTCCCTTAATGTGTGTGTCCCTTAGTGTGTGTGTCCCTTAGTGTGTGTGTCCCTTAATGTGTGTGTCCCTTAATGTGTGTGTGTCCCTTAATGTGTGTGTCCCTTAATGTGTGTGTCCCTTAATGTGTGTGTGTCCCTTAATGTGTGTGTCCCTTAATGTGTGTGTCCCTTAATGTGTGTGTCCCTTAGTGTGTGTGTCCCTTAATGTGTGTGTCCCTTAATGTGTGTGTCCCTTAGTGTGTGTGTGTGTCCCTTAGTGTGTGTGTGTCCCTTAGTGTGCGTGTCCCTTAGTGTGCGTGTGTGTGTGTGTGTCCCTTAATGTGTGTGTCCCTTAGTGTGTGTGTCCCTTAATGTGTGTGTCCCTTAGTGTGTGTGTGTGTGTGTGTGTCCCTTAGTGTGTGTATGCCCCTTAGTGTGTGTGTGTCCCTTAGTGTGTGTGTGTGTGTGTGTGTCCCTTAGTGTGTGTATGCCCCTTAGTGTGTGTGTGTCCCTTAGTGTGTGTGTCCCTTAGTGTGTGTGTCCCTTAATGTGTGTGTCCCTTAGTGTGTGTGTCCCTTAGTGTGTGTGTGTCCCTTAATGTGTGTGTCC